>NW_009606806.1:0-794 GCF_000690535.1 Cariama cristata | reverse complement strand
GTGAAAAATTCATTATTATGTTACAGAACACATAGGAAAAAAAATGATTTGCTACCTCATCATCCATGCACATCATACCTGCGTTGTGTTCTGGTGCTTACAGTCTTACATTGGCAGACCCACGTACGAGGCAGGCCCACGTACAAGCAACAGGCAACTCAGACAGCGTGCAGCCAGGGCCACATCCTGGCTCCGTGCCAGCCACTTTGTGCTCTCTGATACAAACAAAATTGTCTTGCAAAAGGACCACTGCAAGAACCCTTGTTACAAGAAACGCACTTTGCTTATTTTTGAGCATTGTGGTAGTTTAGAATCTAATTTCTCAATACTTTCCCTGTGTGTTTACACAGAAGAGTATTCATTTGATTACAGAAAGTTACATTTACACTGAAGAGTGAGGGAGAATAAACCAGTGAATAGTATTATTAAGCCAGATTATAGAAGAAACATGTTACTTCTGTATTACCATTTACAACACAAGACATGCTTTTTAACTAACAATGTGTTGCGGTTTAAGTTTGGACAGCAGTTCAGCCCCACACAGCCCCTCGCTTACTCCCCCCTGGCAGGATGGGGAAGAAAAGGAGCTTCTTACGGTGCATTGGGAAAGTTGTTCTGCCCTCCAGTTCACTAACAAAATCTGTGAGGATGGAAGGAGGGAGGCAGAGAGAGAGATTAAGGGGCAATGGCTACTACAATTGGATGTCTTACATATCTGCATGTTTCCCAACTTTCTTCCTTCTTACCAATGCTACTGTCTACCTTCCATCTATCCTATGGTCCTTCTGTACTGC
>NW_009606805.1:0-2359 GCF_000690535.1 Cariama cristata | reverse complement strand
ATAATTTATAAACCCCTATATAATTACTTACTGTAGATACCTGTGTTCAAGGAAAGCCCTTTTTTTAAAAGCTGATACACTGATGTAAGCCAGCTATGAAGGCCAGGTCGGGCATATTAAGGATCAGGAAATGCTGTCATGCTTTTGGGATAATTAAATCCCAAAGATCCACCTGGCCTTAGTTCCCAGGCTCTGGCATGAGGCATCGGGCTGGGGTTGTTCTGGGGACATCTGTATTTTTTGGGTGGAAGACGTGACAGTGTTTCATGACAGTTCTATGATGCTGTTCAGGAAAAAATAATTAAAAATAAAAGCGCCCTTAATAAGTGTGATTACTATTTAGAGCTTCAGCCAAGTTGAGGTACTGGGGAAAAAATGACATGTTTTGTTTGTCATTTTTGTTTGTGTTATTGCGTAGGAAATTTAACCTGTCATTTACCCAAGTTTTTTAGGTGCCAAATCTTTCCAGCAGCTTGTCATGAAATGTCTGTTATTCCATGAAAATATTTTCTTTCTCATACAGTGTATCACCGAACCATTGTCAAATTCCCTAGCCTTACTCAGAAGATTGAGTTTGCATGGCTATAGCTCAGTCCAATAAAGTTTAAGACATCTCACTTTACTGATAAAATTTGCTTTTGTCCACCGTAATAAATGGTATCTAAATAGAAACCTGTATTAAAAAAGACAAGAGTTCAACATGTGTCATCCTGGCCCTGTTTCCAAAAATGGGATGGAATGGGTGTTCATAAAATCCAGGTTTTTATGCAGAAAATGAGAGTGTGAGTGAGCGGCTGGTCTGCCAGTTCTGGACAGAAGTTCTCACAAAAGGCAGTGGCTTAGGTATAAAATTCCCAGATATTAATTTTTTTTTTTTTTTAAATTAAATGTGCCCTGTGGAGAGCCACTGTCTTTCAGCTGATGAAGTAATGGGTGATGTAGTGCAAGTTACCTGCAGTTTTGCTGTAGTGGGGAGGAAAACATAATTTATAAACCCCTATATAATTACTTGATGAAGTAATGGGTGATGTAGTGCAAGTGCAAGTTACCTGCAGTTTCACTGTAGTGGGGAGCCAAAAAAGAGCAACGGAGAGTATTTAAGAGCTTTGTCCGATGGCTTCAGATCTTGCCTTCACCTCGGGAAGGGGCAGCGGAAGCCCCGTGCTCTCGGAGATCGTTGTGCGCTCCGGCACTGCCGAAACCCACCCCGTTGTGCCTGTGTTTTCTGACAGCTGCAGGAAGCGATCAAAGCCGGCAAAGGTGTGACTTCTGCCATCGACCTCTGCCGCTGCCACGGAAGCAGAGCGCTGGCGGCCCTGGAGCGATTCCCTCCCTCCGAGGCCAGGGCCGCCTTGGCCAACATTGTCGAGGCTGTGATGAGGTTTCCCTGACCCGCTGCCCCGGTGAGGAGCTGCTCTCCCTCTGCGAGCAGGAGCAACCCGGCGGGGACACCGACCCCGCACCGCACCGCTGGTCACCTCGCCCCATCCCGACGGAGGAACGCGCACCGGCTGCCGCCCCACCACCAGCAAAATTTGGGAGGGGGAAGAAAAAAGGTCACAGCTGGCTTTCGCTTGTCATGCCAGAAGCGCACTTGAGGCTGCACTGGTAGAAATAATTAATGAGTCCCGTTTCTGTGACCTCAGCAAATGGACAGGAAATAAGTCGGTATTGATTGGGCATCGGCGGGGACGGCGCCAGGGCGGAGGCCGGTGGTTTTCCTGCCCGAGGGGGGAATGGAGGGAGGGATGGAGGGGTGTGAAGATCCAGGTGTCACAAGAAACCCGCTCAAAGCCGCCCAGAGAGAGCGAGCTGCCGAAGCCAGGAGTTACCGTACCCGCTTATCAAGGGGAAGGGCAGTTCGGGGGAGTAATGGGGGAAAATCCTCTCTCTGTCTGCATGCAGCCACGTCTCCTCACACTGTTTTTATGTATTCAAATGTAAAATTACCCTGTGCCAAACGCTTTCCGTATTTGAGAAACTTGCTGAGAAAATGTGTCAAGCATGGTAAGTAGGAGCTTTAAAATATTTAATCAAATACTAATTTGGCTCTGTTAAGGGAACCGATTGCCTGGGGTTTATACTGTGTGTATATAATGTGTTGCTCTGGGTCAAAGAATGAGGTTTTTCCAACTCCTCTGGGGGACGGAATATCCCTCCCTCAGATCCAGCAGTTGGTTTCAACACTGTCTTACACAAAAGAATTTCCTAGGTTTGTGACACTTGTGTTCATTTAAGCCAAAAAAATGTTAATTTGTAAGGCTAGACGTTGGCCTTTGGCAGAAAGGAAGAAGGAATGCTCTTCTGTGAGAACAGTTTTTCACCACTGAATAAAATGCAGAAAATACTGGAGAAGTTT
>NW_009606804.1:0-17129 GCF_000690535.1 Cariama cristata | reverse complement strand
GACTGTCTCAAAACAACTAACTGAAGGGGGCTTAATGCCTGTTTGCGGAGAGCAGTGTGTTTTCACTTGGGCATATCTCAGGAAGGCAGGGCAGTGAGTTGTGTTCCACCAAGGTGGGGGGTGGTTCCTTGTGTTAGCTACCCTGAAACCACAGAGATCAACTGCCCAGGTGAAACTGCCAGGAGACAGCGACATGTGTGCCAGTGCCCGGTCAAAGCACAAAGTTAATGGGGTCTGGGGGCTACCCTGATACGCCTACCACCTTCTGGAACGTTCCAGAAGGAGATCACTGCACCTGTACAGCCATACAAATGAGTCTTCACCTCTGGGAAGTGTCCAAGAGACCCCCGACCACATTAAAAGGTGATTGTCCCGCAGCCACGCGGCATGCTCCTTGACCCTGGACCTTGGCAGAGCGACTGACCAACTGACTGAGAGGCCTCAAATTCACAGACTGAGAAGACGTCACTGGATCCATCCTATCTCTTTGTTTTCTCTCTTTCTTTTCTCCTTCTATTCCTCATTTTTTGTAAGTATAAGAACATGCCCAGTCTTTCTGTTGCTTCCACCATAGTTCTAGGGAAATTTTGTAATAAAGAAAATTATTAATTTTTCTACCTTTGGAGAGCCTGTGGTTTCTTCCGTGAGCCACGAAGAGTATTTTAAAAGATCACCTCTCCTCATCCCCACCAAGCAGGACAGGACAGCCCCAAAGGCCAGTAGACCGGGAGTGGGCTGGATCTTGGATGGGGACATAGCCAGGACAGCTGACCCAAACAAACCAAAGGGATATTCTACGCCATATGATATCTGCTCAGCAATAAAAGCTAAGAGAAAGGGGGTGGAGCGGGGGAGCACATTCGTTATTATGACATTTGTCTTCCAGAGCAACTGCTGTGCATATTGAAGCCCTGCTTCCAGGGAAGTGGCTGGAAATCACCTGCTGATGGGAAATAGAGAATAAATCTTTTGTTTTCTTATGCTTCTACATGCAGCCTTTGCTGTTGCTTTATTAGACTGCCTTGACCCATGAGGTTTTTTTTTTCCCATCTTATTTTCTCTGTGCTCTGTCTTGCTGAGGAGGGGAGTGATATAGCAGCTTGGTGGGCACCAGGCACCCGGCCAAGGTCAACCCAGCACAGTGTCGTTTATACATCCTTCTCTGTATATCAGCTTGGTATTATTTACTGTCTAAGCTCAAAACCTAGCTTACACTGCTTACATCTTAGAACAGCTGAAAACCAGGGATAAGCCAAAGAAGCTGCTCACTTGAGGGACTAGAAGATGTGTATTAAGTTATAGTGTACACTTTGCTACAGGAACATAGTTTTCCTATAACAGCAAAGTGAAAGTTGGAACAGACTGCTATTGACTTGCAATTCATTTACTAGGACAGATCCTTTTCTCTCTGAAATAAGTGCAAACCCAGAGTGACCCTACACACCTCAATGAATGTAGTTAAATCAATATAAATCACTTCTGAAATAATTGGAGAATGCTGTGAATGAAATCTAAATCAAAGTCAGGAATTTGCCTTAAACATTTCTTTTTCTCCAGTTAATGAAACATTTTCAAAAATTTAGTTTAAAAACAATTGACTCAGCCTTGTCACAGTTTCTTTTTTTATTCCAGGTATTTCATATATGCTAATTTACAAGTATAAACTCTTAACTCTATTTTTTTGTACCCATTTTTCAGGTTACCTAATGCACTCAAAATTCTTTTACTTTTCCTTCTCCTTTTAGAGTTACTTCACTGTTTGTGAAAAATGCTGGTTCTGTTCCCCTGGAGACTGAATGCTGCTAACCCCTTATTCTTACGAGGGATAACAGACGGGAGAGATCATTATGTCTGAGCTTTGATTAGAATGTAAATATTTTGATGGAGATTGTCACAAAATCTCTGGTCCTTTGACGAGTCTTGGGTTGACTGTCAGGTGAGGTGGAGCGATTGATTATAAAACCAGCTCAGTAGAAGAGCTATAGAAACCACTAGGTTGAGGGAAGATGCAGAGGTAAAGGTCTGTGGATTCTCATCTCTTCTGTCAGTCAGCTGTGCATTATCCAGGGAATCCAGGGAAGAAAAGCTGATATTCTACACATTCTTAGGCACTAGAAGATACATGAGACAATCAGATTTCATCACCCAGAGTCAAGCTGATAACCTACAGGACTTTTCACTCTGTAAAGCCTAGCCATCCAGAAAGGTCTCATGCACAAAGGACCAAACAGGCATTCTCAGATTGCATATCTTGACATTGATGCATTGCTTCATTCAGGTGCAAATTCATCCTTCCCCTTCCTCACCCAGTAAAGCAGCGCCATGTTGCAGGGATCCTTCTCCAGCCCCATGGTGAAGAAATGCAATCAGCAGCCTGGCACAGATCCTGTGCTTGATAGGAAGAGGCCATCTTCCTGTGCCCTGCACAAATCTTGCCTCTGGCTTCTTCCTACTCTCCCAGTCTCTAGGTTTTCTGCGACAAATTCAGCTTCCTGTTAATACCTTCCACAAAACCTCAGCTCAGCTGGTAGCCCAGCTGCCCACCCAATGACAACAGTAATTGGCTAGAAGAGTCCCTCATCTCTGTACATGAAGAAACCAGACTCAGCCTGCCATAGTGGCAAGGTGCTATCTATTCCAAAACAGTGGTCATCCCCTTCTGGGGGCATCCACAACATCAACTCAATGTGCTCTGACCTGACAGCTCCCAGCACCAAGTTTCCCTTGGCTTGTTGGCTAAGAAGCCAGCTCAACCCATGCTTGCCCCAGTTCTGCCATTAGGTTCTAGATTTGCCACCTGAACTGCCAAGCTGCTGGCAATATAATGCTCATTGTTAAACAGTATATTTCCCTCAAACCTGTCCTTCTTTCTCTGTGCGACAGAGATATTTCTGAGCTTCCGCATGCTGTGCAGTCCTGTCTCAACACGTAGGAGTGGGTAAATTGCCTGAATTCACTTACGGCAATCTTTAGATTTGAAAGTTAAATTTATACTGAAGTAGAAATCTCAGCAAATGCAGATGGGGATCAGCACCAGTGCAGCAAAACTGCAGGTATCTCTTGGAATCTTAAATTGAAGTCTTGGAACCAGAATTTTCATTAATTTGAGCCCAGTTGGAGCCACTTTAGTAGAGATATTGTGTCTGAAAAAGGATACATTGCTTCTGAACTAGTTCCAGTTCTCCTAGTAGAGAACACAGATGAGACACAGTTATACTTCAGGGAGAAATTAGCAAAATCATTTCCTCTTTCAATGTTAGTTAAATTGAGAGGATTGATTTCAGATACAAATGTTGGTAAGAGTCTATTTATTTTTCCTTCTGCTATATATGGCTACCTAATTTAAGCAACAGTCATTTGAATTATAGCATGGAGACACAAAACCATATTTGTTACCCAGCACACAAAATCAAACTAATTTGAAGGAATGTACTTCAGTGGGAATGTACTTCTGCAGCAACTTTCTGATCTCAGTTTGCCTTGTATTAAAATGCAGGTGCAGAACTCATAAATGCTTTCTCCTGACCTTTACTTACTGAATTGATGTTCTAAAATTTTTATGTCTCTAATTTACAGATGTTATTTACTTTCCACAATTATGAAGCATCCTATATGTAGATAGAGGAAACATTTAGCCTTCCCAGGCACTAAATATTTTATACCATTCTATGTTTTCACATGGTAAACTCCTGAGTGTTTTCAGCTGGAGTTTTATTCAACTAATGTGTAGATTATCAGATACGTGGCCTGTTTTCTAATTAATATACGTAAGATTCACCATTCTCACAACAGAGATTCATGGCTGATCTCAGGTTTGTATAAATGTTCTTTATTTAGAACAACGAGTCATGTCTGTTTCTATATTGCTTCTTATAAACTTCTTCCCTAGTTTTCCACTTTCATTTTAAAATCAAGCTTCCCAATCTCAAGACACTCTGGTCTCAAAGAATAGAGAGAAACTTAAAGCAAAAAGTGGTCAGATCTAGATATAATAAGCATAAAATTTTTTCTAGGTGACATAATAGCTCTGTAGGGCACAAAGAACAACAGAAATACACATGTAAAACACACTGAGGACAGCTATGCTGGATATTTGAAAAAATCATGGTGAAGAGAGAAAAGAGGATAAGTTGGTGAAACCTTAAACACTTGAACACATAATTACTCTGTGACTGAGCATATGAAGCTAACCTTAAAGTTTTTTACTACCTTCCAGGTGAAAGTGGTGCATCAGAAGCCCAGAGGTTCAGTGAAACAGAAATAAGTTTAGAGGCTATTTAAATAACTGGCTTTTCCCTTTCTTATTTCAGTAGTGCATGACAGAGCATTAAATGACACTGAAGTCTGTGCAAGATGTGGCATTCAACACTTCACTGAGCTTTACTGCAGCTGCTCCTTTATGTTTAACTCATTTAGTGTAACAGTCATGTCTTACGTGATTCTGAGAGAAAGGCACTTTATGGGTACAAAAATATTATTTCCAGTCTTACTTCACCCTGTATAGGTATGATGCTGCATGACAGCAGAAATGCTCAGTGAACATTCCACAGCAAATATGAAGGTTCATTTTGGGAAATTACAGTTCACTTGCCTAGTTGAATAACTTCTGAAAATAGGGAAGATGGCAAAAGTTTCTGTTTACAATCAGTGTTTCCTTCCAGTGATACATGTACAGTGAATCTCAATATACAGGCATAGCTGAACTTGTCTGGTTGATAAGAGAGGGTTACCTCTTGCGACTACTGTAGGGAATACATTCTACAATCTAACGGGTTTTGGAAAATTGAGTATTCTGTCTACATCTACACAAAGATGCATGTACACTCACACATGTGTGCATACAAGAATATATGTAATTTATACTAAAGCTCTCCTTTACTCCATTTTGAATTATGTTGGTATGCACTGAGATGTTTCTGCGACATTTATGATGCTTTTCCTGCACTACACTCAGTCCTCCTCTGGAATGCTGTATTTCGGTCTTTTCTTACAAGGTAGCTCTTAAAAATTCAATGAATGTTAGTGCATCAGCTATCTCGTTTTCCTCAAGCTCATTTCTGGATGGACCATCAAATTCTACAGATTATCAAAGTTCCATTTCACTGGAGCTGTAAATATCAAAGAGGTCAGACTTAAGCACTTTACAATCATTCATGCAGAGAAATAACATTACTATGTTGCACAAATGTACAAAAAAAACATTTTGTTCCAGCTTTAGCATGAGGGACGACAAGTTTTAGAGTCTAGAAAGTTCAGTGGGCTTTTAATTATGTCCTGTGAGAAGAAATCCTTTTACTAATTATTATGTCGCTTCCCCCTGGAGTTTCTCTAGACAACTGCTTTGTTTTGTAAGATGCTGCAGTGTACAAGCATACAAGTGTAATGTAATAGCAAAACCACAACTCTGTTTTGAACTCTCATCTTTTGAACCCTCAAAGTTATCACTTTGTAATAGTTATATTGAGATGTGTTTGAAATACTGTATCCTGCTATACATCATTATGGACCCTAGCAAAAAGCAAGACAGGCTACCAGCAACACCTAAGTAAGTAATGATTACTGTTCATTATTTTACAGACATTAAATGGGCTATCCTGATCAAAGGTCCAGCCAAGAAAAGGTTATCCAGAGAAGGCCTTACGTTTTTGCAATGCAGAGCTCTCCACTTGCACTCATGCAATACACTGACACCCAGCCACGCTACCTGAAGCAGATCCAAAGCTACAAGAGCTAAACAGGAAAGTTTGCCCAGCCATGCCTAAGGGTGTGGTGGACAGGAGTTGTTATAATAAAGATTATATGAGCTTGATCAGCAATCTCAAATGCTTCTGTTTTAATTGGATGCTCCCATGCTAGCTCAGAGATCACAATACTTTGACTACTGTGGAGTGGCAATGTATGATCATGGAAGTCTCCTTCCAGATGTAATAATGCAGTCTCGTCCTGTGGACAGCTCCCAGTAATGGACGATCCTGGCCTAGGTGGGATTTCCAAGCTAATGGCTCTCTGGAACATTTATTTTGCTCCGAGCAGAAGAATCTGTCTGTTGCTCCCCTGACTCAGCCCACAACTAGCAGCAATCTTCTATTCTCTGCTGGTACCACCTGAAACAGAGCTGCTGGGTTAAGACCCCCTTTTTATTAACACATGTAAATC
The DNA here is from genome assembly GCF_000690535.1 of Cariama cristata. Taxonomy (NCBI): domain Eukaryota; kingdom Metazoa; phylum Chordata; class Aves; order Cariamiformes; family Cariamidae; genus Cariama; species Cariama cristata. The sequence continues at coordinate 10,973 of NW_009606804.1, read as the reverse complement.
TTAAAAGGCTCCATGAGAATCAATGTAAGCTTTTAATGTAAATACGGGATCTGCACACAGCAACAGCAGAGAGAGACAAGTAGAAAAAAAGCATGAAGTAAGGAAAGCAAGCACATCCAAACCCAACACCAAAGTCCTAGCCTTCACTCACAGCAAAACTTAAGGATAGGCACAATTCTCCTCACTAGACTTGTATGAGAAAGTGAAATGATCTCTTGAAAGCACAGGTACACTTTCTCATACTCCTCTTCCTAATGCTGTGAGAGACATCTATACTTAGTCAGTCATCCTTGCTTTAAATTTCTTTAAATTGAAATTTGATAATCTTACAGATTCTGAGGGGGAGGGGGCTTTGCCAGCGTAATTCCTGCGGATAGAGCCCCAATTTGATGAAATAGAGAACTGTTTCATTAGCAAAAGACTGACCAAAGATAGGGTTCTTTGTTCGTAGTAGAAATCCTGTTTTACTAACAGCTAGCTTTAACGAACCCTATAACAAAATATGTATGCCTGTACATTAATGTTTCTGTATTTTATTTTCTGTCAAATTGGACTCTGAATTTGTTAATATAATGATCTGTGTGTTTGTCTCACTGGAAAATTGGACTTCAACCTATGCACTTGCTACCCTCAGCCTCAGACATCTCAAATATATAGACACCATTTGACTTACTTTCCCCAAATCAGTTTCAGTTTTGCACTTTTCTCTGAGTGTACATGTGACTCTTAGGTACATGCAAAAACCCTAGGTGTAACACTTTGAATACTACAGACAGTACTATTACAAAATCCAGTAAGACTTAATCTGAAATGACATGCTATGTCTACCCCTCCTATTTTAGATCCTTTGAAAGTTAATGGTCCAATTTATGTCTGAGGTACTGGATCATTACCCTGTGTGGGTGGTAATGTTATTGGTCTCTCAACAGAAAAAGTAAACGAAATTATATGTGGCAACAGAGCACTTCATTTCCTTCTAGTGGATATCTCCCAACTGTTTGCATAGGCTTCATAACATTACCAGAAAGCAGGAAGAAAAGTTATTATAGTTAAAGCAGAAAACAGATGGAAGTGACAAACAACTACTAAAATATGACATATATGAAGACTTTCCAGCACGATACATTCAGTTCAGACTTTTACAGCAACTCTCTGTATAACAATTTATGTTTTAGTCGCTTACATGAATACGATATTTGAGTAACTGATACTCTTGAAAATGTTTATACTTAAAGATACATCTGCAATAGAAGCTACTGTAGTTTTGTTTTGCAGAAGAATATACTACATGACTTGCTTCAGATAAGAAATCTAATGAACTTCAACATCAGAAGTCCCTACACAATCACTGTGTAGGCATTTCCTATTCAAATAAATTCTGGGAATTTTTTTTTTTTTAACTGCTGGCATATCATGCTCTCTTTTAAGCAAAATAATCCATTTCCAGTCTATTTGTGTGTTGTTACATGATGAACCTAAGTGTTTCAACTTACTCTCTGCTCAACTGCAATATTTCCAGCTAGTAAACACTTAATATTTTCATTTTTTTCAGCCTTGGATATCAGAAAAAATATCTTGAGGAAACGAAACTTCCATGATGTCTGATACTGTTTATGTACTAGATGTAACTTTTTTCTCCCATATTTTAAGACAGAAAATAGAATCAGAGAGGCTGATGTACTGATGTTTTTCCATGTGCTGCTCTAAGAATAAGTGGAATCAAAATATGAAGTCCAATTTTAGAGATCTTGGTTCCTCATTTTCATGACTTTTAAGAAGTACACATTGTGTGATATTTTCTCCTTAGGGTGCACTGATGCACGTGAAAAAACAAAAAAAAATGTTCTCTCAATTAGAGCAATAATGAAGTAAATTTTGCAGAAAGTATGAATTACATGGCTGTAGGCTGAGAGGAATACAAAATTATGGAAATACTTTATAAAGTTATTGTGAAGTATTGCTACTTATGTGTGTACCTCTTTGAAAATGCAAATAGAAAAAATCATATTAACTTATTATGGCAAGGTAAGAACTCCTACTTCAGTGATCTCACTGTGTGAAATATCTGCCACACTGGCACTGAAAAATCATGACACATTCAAAACAAACACTACATGGCTATGGTGCAAATGGAAGATTGAAGATATATGTAGTATCTCAAAAATTCATCAAATCAAGCATCTAAGTCAATTGATTAATTTTTAATGAACATGTTAAGTTTTTATGCACAAGCAATGTTGGACATACTCATCTATGATTTTTTCCTGTTAGCCTATTGCTAATTCCAAGGTTAGAAAATAGCCTATGTTCTTATCCTGAGTCAAGAGTTCACTTCTTCAGGCTTTACCCTTTCACTTTTAACTGCCAAAACACTGATAATTTGTTCAATATACCTATTCAGAAATACAAAACAGCAGGAAAAAGCCAGATTTTTCATAGAGAGTTATTTTTATTTTTATTTTTTTTTGTCCCAATAATGTCCATGAGCTTTTATCTAAAAAGTTTTCAGGAAAAAAAAAAAAAAAAGTGTCAGTTTAATTTGGCTATAAGAATTCCTCACAAGGATATTACCGTAAGGAACAAAATTGTTTTTCCCATGAATGATCACAGCTCAGCCAAACCTGAAAAACACTGAGTGATTTTCAGCTGTGGCAGTGAGGGAGCAAGTATTTTCACTCTAAGTGGGAGGTAATGTCCATACTTGATGTAATTGCCATTTGGAATTATATAATACACTTCTGAAAGTCAACTCTCCAAAGCAGATTGAAAAGCTTTTAGTCTGAAGGAAGGAGACAGGTAGCTTTCACTAGAGAATAAACTGTGAAAATTAACTTTTTAGGAGGACACAACATCACGGAGTGGAAGAGAAGATAAACAAAATAAATGAATAAATTTGTAAATAAATAAAGTCCCTGTTGGAAAGAGCAGAGATGAATCAGGCTGTGGTTATTTGCAGAAATTCTTGGTGACATCAACATGGCTTTTGTTCTCTCACTTTTCTTTGAGGTGGACTACACATAAATGCACATTGGAGGCTGGGTCAACATCAGAAGGAATTCAGTGTGGGGAGTCCCCCTCTGGTTGGAGCTATGCTGAGACCCTGTACAGGATCCCACGGGCACATGAGGCATTTCTTTTTCCCTGTGTATGCAGAGATTTCACCCCGTAGGTTCCTCATATATAATGAAGAATAATACGCTTTTAAAATTTTAGTACTACCTAGACTGGTCTTCAAACAAAACTCAAACAAGATAAATAAAGTCACAGAAGATTTTATGTAGAGTGCATTGTTTGAATATGACTCCAACAAATAACATTTCACATTTAATAAGAACAAGCTAATACAAGGCCTTCATGATTCTGTTGATCTCTGCAGACTATTTAGAATAACATTTCACTGAGCACAAATCTATCTAGTTCGTCTGCCCTCTTATTGATTGTTTTTTTCTTTTCCTCTTACATCAGATATTCTTTCTGCTGTCATTTTAAGTTGCCTTGTAAATATAAATGCGAGAAGAAATATCTTGCTCCTAAGGAAAAAAAGTTTTGGCTTGTCCTGAGGATGTTAAACGTATGTTGCTCTTTCAGGGCGTAAAATTTTCATGAAGAATAAAGGTAGTTTTCTCAGTCCTGTAAGAACATACAGGGTTTATTACACTGTCTAATAACAAGTTGTAGGTCCGTTAGAAAGTCAGGGGGCTTTTCCAAGCTCATTGGGGAAAGTTGTATGAGAGAGGACACCATTTTAACAGAAAGGACATATTCCTGTTAGATGTTCAGACTTATTACTCATTTTTCCTGTGATATCTTAGATGAATATCACGTAGTCCAAAGAATTTACTGCTCTTATCTACATTGTTTTGTTACAGAATCCACACTTTTGCCATGACTAATGTTACCATAGCCAAGCCATTTAGTTTGTCTACTACACTTTACCTCTTCTTTACCTGTTGTTCCCTAGAGGCTCAGCAGAATACGCTAATATTATACATGTGATATGAGAATAATTTCTTGGGTTTTTTTTTTTTTTGTCTTCCAAGGCCTAGTGAGCCAGAACATCTACAGTGCAAACAAAGTGTAGGAAATAATGGACTTTTTAATCCTTCTCATTTACTGTTAGAATTCAATATGTTTATATGCCGAAATGAAAATGTAATACTACTTTCTTGTCTTACAGATACCTCTGAATGTAATTCCACCAAAGGATTACAATATTTTAATAAGCATGGCTATAACCATAATAATACCAAATAAATATAATCCAACAATGTACCAATCAAAACTATTCTAATATAACAAGCACTCTATAATTTTATGATATCTTCTTTTATTATGCTTTAGGCTGCTATTTTCTTTTCTTATTTTCATAGAAGGAAAGGTGCTATACTTCTTTCTAAAAAGGTTTAAAAAAAAATCCATGCTCACCTGACATTTAGATAGGCTCTGTACTATTGGAATCTGTGACATGGTTATTACCACATCTTTCTGACATGTACAACTCCAGAAAAATGTATATAACTAACCAACAATAGGTGCCATTCTAATGATAAGTCTGAATTAGATTTCTGGATTGTGGTTGTATTTTTTTTCTAAAAGCAGGATGTGTCAAATTTCCACATGTTAAGAACAGTCAGTGCTCCTTCTCTCTGTCAAATAAAAACCTGGATGTCACTTAAGTTGACATAATGCCTCTTTTTGATCCAAATGCAACCAGGAATACCCAAATGTTACCAAGCAATCTGCTGGTAAGTGCCTTTCTTTTCAGAAACCTAGTTTGATGGGCAAGTGACATAGTTCTTGTCCATGAAGATTTTTTTGTTTATTTTACACCATTTCAAAAATTAAGCTGTTTCCCTCTGCATATGGGAATATTAAAATAATTTTGGAATATAAATTGTAGAGTTAAATATGTTCATTAAAATTATTATTTCAATATTTTGTATTATTTATAACACTATATGCAACATTTATAGAGAATTTGGAAGATGAAAGAACTAACTTTGAAGTAGTTCACAGCAACATTTTTTGCGATAAATCATTTGCAAAATAAAGTATTTTCAATGTTACTTAAACCAAGAAAACCTTTACATGTCAGTTAGTTGTTTAATAGATTACAGGTGTTACTACCTTGCTCACTTCTGGCATACTAAAAAGGCCTCCTAGTAATTTGCACATTAGACTCCTTATTTGTTTTAAATTACAGCCTACTTTTTATAAAAGCACAGTTTTCCAAGAAAAATTTCACATAATTGAATGATGAGCATCATTCATTACGAAGTTATTACGTTATCCTTTGTCTTAATTATTGTTAACTATCACTAGCATTAAAAGTAGTTTCTATTCTTAATGTATTGGATGCTATTTTCTACCTTTTTTTCTATTAAGAGTTCTCTTAAAACAAATTGTTTTACTAGATATAATCTTGTAGGTATATGTCATTTTATTTCTTATTCTACATCTGGAGATGAAAAATAGGGTAAGTTTTTAACTCTGTCATTTATTCCTGTATCCTTTCTCTCATTTTTTCCCACTGTTTTTAGCAATTGTTCTGAACCATGACTGTCACTAATAGCCTTATTTACACTATATGCAGAGACAATAATACTTTCTACTTGTACTTGATGTTTTTTGGATTATGCATTTGACTTAGCAATATCATGCTTCACTGTAATTTCAGCAACATTATCACTTTGATCACATGCATTTCTGTTAGGCAGATTGCCATTATTACTGTATTTATGGTGAAAATCCAGGCCCCATTTTCACAATCCATACTGGGATATGTGCATCCTAGCAAAAGTCAAAAATCTCATTAATCAGATTTGACAGTTGTGCTTTTTTTTGATAAAACTGGTGACACACTTCTTCACTGAAGCCAGTGGCAGAATTCAGTGAAGCAAGGAGTCCCCATTCACTTGTAAACTGCACCTGGGAGCACACCAAGGAAACATGAAACAAAGAAATAATAATTAACTCCAAGCACAATCATAAATGAGTGTCTTCTCTTTTCCAAGGCATGTAATTGAACAAGCAGCTTTAGTCTCTTGTTAGGAGTCTTGCTGATTTAGAAGAGTTGCCAATGAGACTAAAATACAAGTGATATCTTTAACTTTTTTACTTTTTATTAAAGTTTTGATATAGACAATAGTTCCTTTGTTGTTTTCCCTAGTGTGTCCATCATTCCAATTAAAAACTACTAGTTCACTGCATATTAAAAAAAAAATTATTACAACATTATATAATATTCCAAATGTATAGGGTAGAATGGGTTCTTCATTATATCACATACTAATTCTATGAATTGACCCCTATCAAAAACAAGTTAATGAGTATTATAACAGGATAGAGAACCTAAGATACTAATATTTTTTAAAGATCAGTTATCTATTGATTATTCTGCACAGACTATTATAAAGGCAGTTGTAAGAAATACTCTACAGCAGCATAACACTTGAGTTCTGATTCTCTTTCACAGTAGTGCCTTTGTAAACCAAAATTTTCAAAAATGCTAAACATTTAGCAACTCCCGATGAAAACAATAACAGTAATCCCAAAGAAATTTTTTTAAAAATCAAAACCCCCATAAAATCCCAAAATACCAGAGGTAGGTCAATTTATGGTACCAAGCCACAAAGAGCTGCTTCCCTGGAATGATAGGTTATTAGAAACGTCAGTTTTACAAGTATAGAGATGTGCTATCAATTTATTTTCGTGCATTCTTAATAGGTTCTATTTTGTCTCTCTTGTGCTGAAGAAATGTATTGATCTCCAAAAAGTGTTCTAGCTGTTTACTCATAACAAAAAAGCAATTTGGACCACCTTTTTAGCTTTTCAGACATAAATGAGCTACGTGAAGCCTAGAGCCTTGACACTAAAGGTGGGAATGGTTATACAAAGCCTCATTGTTTCCCAAGTATGTCTACCCTAGTTGTTGCCCACGGACACCAGCAATGAATAAAGACAGCTACCAACCTCTCCTGTGATTCTTTCAATGTAGTCAATTCTCTGACTCTAACCAACAGTGGGCACCAAAAAATTGTTAGTCTTTCAAGTTACTCATATTTATAGATCTTCTGTCTAAAAAGTAACAACAGGTACAACATCGCTAGCCTGTAGATGAATTGCTCATGCTGTTCTGGGAAGTTAGTGGGTTTTAAATAAGCACTGTTCCCATGAAGCATGCACTACATATAGTTTAATTTTAAAAGTTTCAAGATATTTACACTGCCCTCACACAATGCTTCAGACATCTGTCTCCAAACATTGCTGTTACAATAGTATGTCATCAGTCATTCTCCTCAGCAGTAAGCTATGTGCTCATAGGTACTAGGTCCTGTAGACGCATTGTCTAGCATTTACGACAACCAACAAACTGGTTCAAGCAAAAGAAATATAATTACTGCACAGCAGATGAGCTGAAGATTTTTAAATGCAGATTTAATCTGCTAAATAGAACATCTAACCAGAGAGTGAAAAGTAAAATCACTTATTTTTCCCCTGCTAACTTCAGGAATGGTCACTTGCAGTCCTATCACATCGGTTTGTGTGGCAATGTCTTGTTAGTGCGGCTACAGAGGTGGCTTCTGTGAGAAGCTGCTAGACGCTTCCCCCATGTTCAACAAAGCCAATGCCAACCAGCTCCAAGATGGAACGGCTCTTGGTCAAGGCCAAAGTAGAGAAAATCAGGAGTAAAGTTAAGCCTGAGAAGAAGGGAGGGGTGGGGGGAATAGTTCTTTTAATTTCTTTAAATTATTTGTCATTATCCTACTCTGATTTGATTGGTAATAAATAATTTTTCCCTAAGTTGACTCTGTTTCGCCCGTGATGATAATTGGTTAGCAATGTCTCCCTGCCCTTGTCTTTACTCATGAACCTTTCGTTATATTTTCTCTCCCTTGTCCAGCTGACGAGGGGAGTGACAAAGCGGCTTTGGCGGGCACTTCGCATCCAGCCAGGATCACCCCACCACGGTTTGTTAACACCCATCTTTGAGTAGTAAAATCATGTTCCCCACTGTGTCTTTGAAAGCATGTCTGCAGCCACTCTCCTCTGTGGTTTCACAAATTCTACTCTATTTTTTGGAGACTTTTGCAAAGAAACTGAAATAAAAGCAGTTTAAATCTGATTCTACTTTTTGATAACTTAATAGCAGCTGCAGACTGTGCTTGGAGGAGTAAATTTAAACAGCAACCTCCTTGTCTGGCCTAGCAGGATACTGATAAATAACAGGTGGTACTGTAACATCAAGATAGTGGCAAAATATGGAGCGGGTCAGGTACAGTATTTTTCTAATAAAAAAGATAATGGGCAGAAGGACAAATGAATGCTGGATTTTGCCCACTTATAGTCAGACAGATAATTTTAATAGGATGCCTTGAAATAAGCAGTAAACCAGTTTTTGCTCTGATATGAAGCCCAAACATTGCATAAGACCTGCACTTCTAAGCGCAGCATCAAGCCACCTGCACCTGCCTCCTGAAAAGGAACAGAGGAGACAGGGCATCCAGGAACTTGGTGAAGTCTGCAAAACACACGTTAACTGGATCTGGACAAGAGCCTACTATTTGCTGAGCTCTGGCAAGAATTTTTCTGTTGTGTGCTCATACTAGGTCAGGTTATGAGCTACTCAACTGCCTGTGCACTGGTCATAAGTAAATGCATGAAGCACCACTAAGCTTGGTGCGAGTGCTGATGAACTACAATGTTTCTTATAATACATAGCAGACATGAAGAAAGTTTGACTTATCTACACCAAAAACACTCCTCCATGCAGAGAATGAAGACAAACTCCCAGCTGCTGCTTTAGATTCAACTTTGAGAAACTCTTTATCATTCTTAACAGGGTTTTGTTAAGACTGTGGCTGAGACACAGCAAATAAACAAAATGAAGACTGTTGCAGTCTTGCTGCTTATGTCAATTTTGATTCACTGACACAGAAAACACTTCAGTTGTAACTGCAGGAAGACATCAACTTAAGCAAGCACAAGGAAATTTTTTACATTTTTTTTTTAAGCACATTGACTGTCAGCAAAATGCAGACCAACAATATTGTCAATGACAGTACAAAGATCAAAAATGTCTTGCTCATTCTGAGTCTGTGACATGTTTCATTCTATTCAAACAGTTTTCTCAAGGTTGATGATAACTAAAATTTTGGCATATATATTCACATGCATGGTCCGGGACATATTGCTAAAGAATCAGTATTTCACTTAATTATGGCTAAAATGCATGAACTACAGTTTAGTTCTTTAATTTAGTGGTATACCAATAAAAAAAAAGGAAGCAAGGTAGGATTAAAAATCCAAGAAATCAAAATGAATTTTCTTTCTTCAACTAAGATCATTCTTGTTCATCAGTACATCATGAGTTTTCTTTACAGAGTTCCAGGAAGGTTTAAAAGTCCATTTTAATACAAGATCAGATCCAAAGGCTAGTGATGAAACCTGATACCCTTTCAATGTTACCTTAGAAGTAGAAATTTGATTAGGTCAGCACTTTTTGAATTCTCTACTCCTTGAACATCAAAGCTTGGACTAAAAACTATGACATTCTCTGTTTCAGCTGCAATTCTACCATCAAGCCAGCACGTGCTCTAGAAGGGCATGAGATTAATTAGATCAGGAAAGCAAACTCTCATTCAGAATATAAAAGTATCAACTGATGGTGACTTTCTAAAAATGAGGGAGCAGTGGTCTTGATCTGTGAAGGCATTGAATCAAATCCCAATTTTTTTTAAAAAAAAGTTTACTCTTGGTTTAAAATATGTCTTCCAAAAATCATCAAAATGAAGTGAGACTGTAGCAGGGACAAGACTAGTGAAACAGATGAAAAACACCCCAAGCTACACTCTATAAGAAACTTTGAAAACTTGTTCTCTTCAACCTTTTAAAAGGAACAAAGTATGTTTAACTCCCTTTCCAAAATTATCACCTTATATTCCAGTTTGATTCCTGTTCAGCATAATGTGGTAAATGATAAAAGAAGTGAAGAAAATAACCATTACACCCATCTTCAAGAAAGGTGAAAGAAGGATCTGGGGAACTACAGACCAGTAGCTCAGCCTTATGTCAGTTTCTGGGAAGATGGAGTGAATCCCCTTGCGGACAAGGCGATTGGGAGCAGCCAGGATGCTCACAAACCTGATTACCTTCTGCAGTGAGGAGACTGGTACTTTGGATGAGGGGATGTCCCTGGATGCTGTATACTCTGACTTCAGGAAGGTTATGTACCAAACAAATGAACAGAGTGCCTTTGGTGGTTGATTTATCTATTTAATCCCTTTGTGAAGATTTTTTTATTCATATCAAGTAAAATAATGATAATCTAACACACGTATATTGGTTCTGTCTACTCTTTCAGAAATGTTCTTAGATTATTATGTATATGTTAGGATAAATTTCTTTGTGTTAATCATGTGAACCATTGTTTTCTGGACTAATCCAGCTCTCAGCCTCTCCTTGTTTGCCCTGTGGTCCAACCCTCACCATTGTGAGGACCATCTACTGGATTCGCTCCTGCACGTCAGGGTCTGTGTTGCACCAGGACCCAAAACCTAGACCTGATGTGATCTCACTGTTGCTGAGCAATGGCATAGGATCAGTGTCTGGCCCCGCTGGCTGCACCCTTGCTGGAGCATTCCCTGTTCAGGGGCTGCTTCGCTGCCTGGGTACACTGCTGTTTCCCAAGGCCCCCAGGAGCTTTTTTGCAGAGCTCTTCCTGGCTGGTTGGCCCCAGCCTGTCCTGCTGCAGGGAGGCTCCAAGCCTATTTTCCATCCCTGAGGTCAGAATTTGCCTTGGCCTTAGGGGAACCCCATAAGATTCCCATTAGCCCATTTTTCCAGGTCCGTCTCAACAACAGCCCTGCCCTCCAACACACTGATTGCTCCCCCAGTCTGGTATCATACATTAATCATCTGGGAATGCCTTCTGTCCAATCATTTAGGCCGGTAATGAAGGCATGTCCTGGTTT
>NW_009606803.1:743-2602 GCF_000690535.1 Cariama cristata | reverse complement strand
CCGGTACGAGATGTTGGGAACGTGTCGTATGGTCTGTGAGCCTTACGGCCCCGCCGCCGCTCCCCCTCCGCAACCGGCCGAACGCGGTCCCCTCCCGCCGCCCTCCACCTTGGTGCAAGGTCCTCAAGGTAAACCAGGGCGACCGGGGAAACCGGGACCACCAGGACCACCGGGAGAACCGGGACCACCGGGACCGGTGGGAGCACGAGGTGAAGCAGGACGACCAGGACCCCCGGGATTACCGGGACCGGGGGCTACGGGTGCTGTAAGTGTGCTGTAAGCGCAGCTACTTACAGCACGGTGCCACGCGTCGCCTTCTACGCCGGCCTCAAGAACCCCCACGAGGGCTACGAGGTCCTCAAGTTCGACGACGTCGTCACCAACCTGGGCAACAGCTACGATGCCACCTCCGGCAAGTTCACCTGCGCCATCCCCGGCACCTACTTCTTCACCTACCACGTCCTCATGCGTGGCGGTGACGGCACCAGCATGTGGGCCGACCTCTGCAAGAACGGGCAGGTAAGGGCTGGCCATCCCGGCTCTCAGCCCCACCGCGGGGACAGGAGCTGTCGTTGCCCCCCAAACATGGGAGAAGGGTGCTGGGTGCTTCCTCAGGGGGCCACATCCTTTTCCCAGCCCCAGAGATGCATCCCCCAGGGTGCTCCTTCCTTCTCCCAGCGCCCCAGGGATGAACCCTCATGATGCCACATCCTTCTCCCGGTGCTGATGATGGGCTCTGGGTGCACCCTCAGGGTGCTCCATCCTTTTCCGAGCCCCAGGGATGCATCCCCAGGGTGCCCCATCCTTCTTCCAATGGCAATGATGGGCTCTCGGTGCGTCCCTGGGGTGTCCCATCCTTCTCCCAGTGGGGACAATGGGCTCTGGGTGCTTCTCTGGGGTGCCCCGTCCTTTTCCCAGCCCCAGGGATGCATCCCCAGGGTGCCCCATCCTTCTTCCAATGGCAATGATGGGCTCTGGGTGCGTCCCTGGGGTTCCCTGTCCTTCTCCCCGCTGCAGAGATGCACCCTTGGGGTGCCCTGTCCTTCTCCTGGCCCCAGAGATGCACCCCCAGGGTGCCTCATCCTTCTCCCGTGGTGACGATGGGCTCTGGGTGCACCTCGGGGTGCTCCATCCTTTTCCCGGCCCCAGGGGTGTACTCTCAGGACGCTCCGTCCCTCTCCTGGAGATAATCATGGGCTCTGGGTGCATCCCTGGGGTGCTCCATGCTTCTCCTGGCCGTGGAGGTACACCCCTGGGGTGCCCTGTCCCTCTCCCAGTGACATGATGGGCTCTGGGTGCACCCCTGGGGTACCCTGTCCTGCTCCCAGCTCCAGAGATGCATCCTCGGGGTGCCCAATCCTTCTCCCAGCCCTCGAGATGCACCCTGAGGGTGCTCCATCCTTCTCCCAGTAGTGATGATGAGCTCTGGGTGCATCCCTGGGGTGCCCCATCCTTTTCGTGGTGACAATGATGGGCTCGGGGTGGTCCCCAGGGCCCCCCATCCTTCTCCCATCCCCAGAGATGCTCCCCTGGGTGCCCCATCCCTCTCCTAGCACTGGGGACACGCACTCTGCACCGTAGCCGTGCTGCCCTGATGTGTCCCCAAGGGTCCCCTCAGTCCTTTCCTTGGCCCCAGAGACATGCCCTGCCGTTCTTCTGGGGTGCCTTGGGGTGTCCCCACAGTGTCCCCGGGGTGCCCTGCCCTCCCTGGCCATGCCATTGTCACCGCTGGGACTCCCTGGGGGGGGACAGGGTCTGCAGTGGCCTGGAGGGGGGTCAGCACCTGCTCCGCTTTTGGAGTGTTGCACCCCGGCTCTGGTGCCGCTGTGTCGGGAAAAAACGTCCCCAACCCCGGGCCG
>NW_009606803.1:0-231 GCF_000690535.1 Cariama cristata | reverse complement strand
GTTGTGGTGGGGGTAGGAGCCACTCGGCAATTTTTCTCTACCCAAACAATTTAAATTTTCTTTTATTGGGGTTTTTTTTTGTCTCCCCCCAGCTCCAGCACCAAATTTTGGGGGGTTCCCAGCAATACTTGTCTCCTCCAGCTCTTTCTCCCAAGCAGCATCCGTGGAATTCCAGACTGAGCATCCCCCAAAAAACCACCTCACCTCCTTTTTCCTCCCCTAAAATATTTT
>NW_009606802.1:0-3233 GCF_000690535.1 Cariama cristata | reverse complement strand
TTCCAACCTAAACGATTCTATGATTCCAAAATACATTGTTACGACTGTAAAGAATTTAATGGCATCCACAAATGTTCTATCTCTGAATCTGGTCATTTAAATAGCAATTTATTTATTTTTAATATATGCTAATTCATCCATTAGTTCTCAGGCACTGAGATGATGCAGGTAGTACTTTCTCATAGCTATTATTTCAGTTCTACACCGAGTTTAAAAAGTTTAGAACATCACTGTATTACATGTTCTCATGAGGTCCCTTCCCAGCCTTCAACTTCCTGCTATTTTTAGTGCAATGTCTAAACTTTTTTTTGGGGTGGGGTGCTGGGAGAACATAGACTGGTCTCCACACCCCTTTGTTCCTGTCCCCTACACTGTGACTGTTCTTTCTGCCTCACTGTTATGTGAGATAATACTCATCTTTCTTACCTAGAACAGGAAATACGTTACTGGTACTGTTTTTATCCACCTGCACTATTACTCCTATGTTCACCTAGAATCTCCACTCTCTACTGTTAAAATAAAAAACTCTAAAACTTACATCATTCTCTCAAATTCTGTTAGCACTGGATTCACAATATTTTGTTATAACCATTATTTCTTGCCTTTCCTTTACCTCTCCTTCTCTTCTGGTTCTGCACTCTGGATGTTACTTGCATGTTTTTTTTCTCTTTCATTTCTTCTTTTGAAGTTCTTACAAGAATCTCTTCAAAACTTCAAATATGTTCAGTAACAGTAACAAAACATGGTAAATCAGTGTTTTATCAAAACAATGTGGAAAAATCCCATTTCATTTACTGACAGTCCACCTTGGACAATTTAAAAGCTGCAATTTGATTCCAATTGCACCATATAAATGCCAGACACAATGAGAAACTGTCACTGTAATTGGCAAGTTTGATATAAGATTTAAACACAATAAGTCTCAGCTTCTATGATGGTTCATTTAAATGTTATTTGTTGGTTCTGTGGGTGATGCAAAAGAAAATGTAAAATACTGTCATCACTGGAGTAATTTTTAGAGCAAGTATGCAATTTTTCTCAGATACAATATTGGGGATATTTATGTCATAGGTTTAAAAATTTTGTCTGCAAGTGCTTTACAATACTGCATCTCCCTCTGACATCTACATTATATAATACCTTTGCCCAAAATGATTAAACCATTCTCTAGAAAATTAAGCTACTCTATATTTTAAACTTGAAAATTCAGTACATCTTTGTCAGCATTTATTATTCTAAACAAAAGTAAAGCATAGCTCCTTTATAACATACTACTGGACATAACATTGGAATGAGTGTAATAATGCAAACTTTACTGAATTTTACTTTTTGGTGTCAACGACCAAGATAATGAAAAAATTTGTTGCCTTGTCACAAATAGCACTAGTGTGGTGCAATGCATTTACTTGTTTATTGCACGCTGTAAAGTGATTTGGTAAGAATTTCACTGTGTATTTAGGTTCAATTTCATATTTGTTTCCACCCAGTGGTCTGGCTCAAATAGAAGGTTAAGAAATATGCAAGCAAAACCTACATAGCATGCTTGATCTTATAAAAATTCATGAATATTGTTACCACATGCTTTCTTCTCACACAAAAAGGAATCTAAATACCATCTGTGCAAGACAGTCTAATTAGGGGATTAGGACCACAGAAGTTCTGCTCGCTCATGTGTTCAAGCGCCTGCTCCCTTGGCCACTTAAGAAACAACATAAGTGAAGAAGAAGAAAAAAAAGGACAGCAGCACCCTCCTGGATCCAGTGTGGACAGGAGTGAACTACCCTCACAGAATTTAGTTGTCCAACTCTACCCACGGGAGTTTGCATTTTTTTCCCTTGATGTATAATGCCTGGCCCAGCGCAAGGCTTGTGAATAAACTTGGCACTAGATGAATCACATTTTAATAAGTTCAAATGATATTCTGCAACCGACCGGTATTTAATGGCTGCAGCATACTACAGGGACCAATTTTTCAGGATTTGGCACCAGCAATAGAAAACTAAATGATAAAAGCACATAAGTAGTTCTTAAACAAAATAAATGAGGTATAAACATAAGTAAAGGCTGCACTGAATATATAAAGAGTCTGACTACACACAAAACCAAAGATCCATTTAGATCCACCTAATTTTAGAAATAAAAGTGATAAATGTACAAAGCAATCTTCTATTAAAACAGAGTCACTAACTAACGTGCTTCACCATCAATTTAAAACTGTTTGTTTCCCACATCATTTTTCTTAATCACAGGATAATTTATGAATGCTAGTAACAACACGCAACCAAAACTCTTAAAGGAAAATCAGATCTTTGTATTTTGAATACAAATTCTGACAAGTTTCAACAGCGTATATCATATTCAACAATTTGGCAGAAATTTGTAGTGCTAAGCAATGAACTTGCTCAGAAATACGTATTCAAAACAGTTTTTTCTCTTTGGCTCATTGAATGCTCAGGAACGGATTCTATTTGTTTAACATATTTAATACATTTTTTTTTAATTTTATTTTTTTGCCATTTCTGTAGTGGCTGCTGATAGTTCACTTTGACTAAAGAAAAATCAAAATGTAAGACGGGTCATGAATCACAATTATGCAACTAGCCTGCCTCTTGGCCAAACACATGTGTATGTCTTATCTATCACTGACTAAAATTTGTATTCTGAAAACATTTTCCAGTTTGAAGCTGAGTCAGAATATTTTTGTGAGAGTAGTATATATTGCCAGACTATGGAAATATTAAATGTATTGCCCATTGTTATCCTGATCTTATAGCTAGGAGAATGCCATACAAAGTCAAAGTGATATACCAACATTGAGCAAGATAACCAAGCAGGGAAGGAATGTCAGGTCTCCAGGACTTTGCAGTAGCATTGCCAAGATCAGGTCTTTACCAGTGCCCAGATAAAGTGCAAGTACCTTTTAAAAGCACTATTTGATAACAAAGATGATCAATGTAGGCAATAATTAAGCCAGAGAAGGAAATTACTCAAGTCAGTAAGTGTTGAGGTATTCAACATGATTATGTCAGTGAACTTAATTTTGATTTTCAATGTTATCCCTTGTTTAGTCAAGCACTGCTGTGGAGGACCAAAGACTGATCACAAGGTTCCGCAGTTTAACCCCAGCCAGCAAGTAAGTACCATGCAGCCGCTTGCTCACTCCTCCCACCTCTGGTGGGATGAGGAGGAGAATCAGAATTGGGGAAAACCCATGGGTTGAGATAAGAACAGTT
>NW_009606801.1:13057-36275 GCF_000690535.1 Cariama cristata | reverse complement strand
AGGGGAAAAAAAAACAAACCAAACTCAAGAAAAACAAGTGATGCAACAGAAACAATTGCTCACCACCAAACAACTGATGCCCAGCTAGTCCCCGAGCAACTGCAGCTCTGGCAACATTCCACTCAGTTTTTATTCCTGAGCATGACATCATATGGTCTGGAATATCCCTTTGGTCAGTTAAGGTCAGCTGTCCCAGCTGTGTCCCCTCACTGGTGGGGTGGTGTGAGAAGCAGAAAAGGCCTTGACTCTGTGTAAGCACTGCTCAGCAATAACTAAAACATCCCTGTGTTAACAACACTGTTTTCATTCACAGATCCAAAACATAGCATACATACAAACCTACTATGAAGAAATCTAACTCTATGCCAGCCAAAACCAGTACAGAAGAGTGCAACATATTATTCATTTTTCATTAAATTTTAACGTAATTTTAATAGCAGCTTTAAGGACTCCTATTACCCACAGATAACCAGGAATTATGCTGCATGTGTGATGTAGGAAAGGTTTGTTATAAAGCAAGATCTCTTGAAGCAACAATTTAGAGCAGAATCTTTCCACCTGAACAGGTCTCTTAGTTGACCTTCAGGAACTAGAACTATTCTAACAAGATAGTTTCTGAGACTCCCACATATGCCCTGCCTTAAGAAGGCTGAAGTCAAAATGAATGAAAATTGAGTGGAACCCTACTATTTATTGTTGTGTCATGTCAATGGCCATTGACATCTCTCACAGGAGACAGAAATGTGCTTGCAATTGATGCTTTATTACACACCCCCCACTGTACCATCAAGATGGATGTTAAGGAGTTAATTATAGAGAGACCAGAGATTTGTTAACTTGCATAATAGCCTGAGAAGTCTGACCAATACAGCCCTTCTATATCCCCCTTGGGTAAAGAACTTGGCTTATTTTAATAAATAATTTGTGAAGTCATTTTTGGTTCAGGCATCTAGCTGTTCTTAGCTGGCATGGGAATTTGTGGACATTGGCTCTTCCTCAAAAAGAAAGTTCTACTTACAATACTGTTTCCTCTTGAAAATTAACCCTATGGAAAACGATTGCTGGAAGATAAATGTTCCTTTATCTCGGGCAATGAATGGCATTACTTACAGTGGAAGCGGGGGGGGGAGGACGACCATTTATGGAGCTCAAAAAAAGAGACTCTGTCTTGCCTCTCTACTAAGCTGGTGGAATTCACAGTTTCTAGAGTTCCCTTTATGCACTCTTGAAGTGAGATAAGAATTTATGGTTGATGGAACGTCTGCCCCACAGATTTATCATTTACTGGTTTTTTTTCCAGTTGGGATTTCAGCAGCAACAGCAACTTAAAGGCTGAAATACTGACCTTGGATCCACCCTAATTGGGTGATTTTCTTCCATTTTGGCTTTAAAGAAAACCAATGAGAAAGACTTAACTACAAAGAATTGTGCTTGGCTATACATATGTTGTGTGACTTTGGCTGTGCTCTCAGACCACCTAGTTAGATGGTATATTTAAGTAGGTATTAAAAAGTTAGGTAATTTTTTTTTCGATTTGCAGTTCACAATAGCTGAGGAAGCAGGGAGTGTCATCACTGAATAGAGGAGAATAGATGCCAATAATTCTAATTCCTTTGTCACTGTGTATATTCAGATGTATGTGGATATATACATAAATTGCTCCCTTTAGAAAACTATTTTAAGAGTATAAAGACGATACATGGCTCTTCGCATGAAAATGAAATCTTGACTAGGATTCAGCAACTCAGTGAACCTGATTTACTACATGCACCAACAAGAGCTACTGCCTAGAGCACAAGTTCAACAGAGTACATCAAAAATACAATCAGGCTCATCATTCAATTGTCTTTTGCAAAACATACAGTCCAAATTCAAAACATTACTAACTTACACAAGATACGTTAACTGTCTTTAGAAAGCAGAAGTGCTCTTTAAAGCATCATTTCCCAATCTAAGAATGGGTCCTACCTTAGGATGTTTTGTTCTGTTCCTGCCATTGGGCACAAGCAAGTCTTTGAGCAACAGGAGCACTCTGCATTCTGCTAATCAAACCATGCAAATTTGTAGATTTAAAGAATCTCTCAGTAGACAGAAATCATATCTGTAGTCTAACCCCTTTTTTAACTATTGTAGTATTGCAGTACTCAGAAATCTGCATATGATTAGGTAAAAATTCCCAATGGTACTATGATGAATTCAATCTCATTTTCTCAATTATCTGTCTTTGAAAGTCTCATTATTACCTGATTTCATACTACAGTTGCATGATTCCAGTTGTGAAAAAGATTATTAACAAAAGCTATTATTCCATATATCTAGTTGTGAACTTCTGACTTCATAGAAACAATGAATTAGACCAAAAAAAAACCCAAACAAAAATCCCAGAAAAAAAAAAAAATCAAATCTGAGCAGCTAAGTATCTGTTTAACACTTGTATCATATACACAGTTGGTGCAGAAAACAACATCTCTTAAATCATAAGCTGTGTTTTATTCCCACATTCATCTGAAGCTCTCCAATGTCTCTGCGACATTCAGTCCAATGTGTAAATTTCATGTAAGGCAAGCAACAGCCTAGAAATGTCACATGAGATTTATAAAAAAGCATGTGAAAAAACAAACCAGCTAACAAGCCACAGTGTTAAAATCAGTTGAGTGCACTGTGGTTGCTGTTATGCTCCACAGTGTAGAGCTCTACGTTACCACAGACAGACCAGTTCCAGTACCTCAGCAAGCTCTAGACCACAGCTACTTAACTGCTAAAGTCTGGTCTGGATCTAGGCTAGAAGTGAATTTTGCTAGCATTTTACCATAATCCTGAACATTTGATGTCTCCCACAAGGAGTGTGCCTGCCTGACTTCCATATCAGCCTTTGTGGGGCTGTCAAAGGACTTGTGGAAGTCCCAGGAGACTCTGCACAGACTTAATCACTGCCCTCAGAGAGGTGTGTAAGGCAAGACTTATTTTTACAAAAGCCCTTTACATGCTGACTTCCCCCCAGTATATCATACTAGTTTGTGGCTCATTTGCTGCCTTCCTGCGGGGGACTAAGTTGGAGGTTACACACCTCTTTTACCAATTCAACTACTTCCTCCTTGAGCTGCTTCAGAACTTATTGGTGAAAACCACCCAGTCCTTGTGACTTTTTCTCTTTCATTTTATCAGTTTGTGCCTAACCTCTTTTATAGTCACCTCAGTTTGAGACAGATCCCCTTGACATGTCTATCAGACCTCTTGCCCATTCTCTTGTGTTTCTTCTTCAAGTGTGCCAGCTACAGCTTAGTAGTAGTAGCAAGACACTCTTCTGTGCAATGTAAATATTGCTGTGTTTAAACAACATCTTAGTTATCAATATTAGTAGATGTTAATGAGGCTGACATAACTGCAGTCAGTTCCCATTTTTCTAAGCAGCCCAAAAGCAAGACTGATTGTACAATGACACAGAACAAAGAAATCATTTAGGAAAATGTGTCATCTGTATGAATGCAGACACAGATACTATAGTCTGGCAAACTCCAACTACTTGAATTCACATTGCTACATTGCTTTGAAGATTATAATTGTTAGTTAAAACCTTTTCAATCCTATGCTTTCTAGTTTGAAGACAGCTGCTATGCTGCTTGAAGTAGATTGTGAATATGAATAGATAATCGTCAAGACTGGATTTGTAAACTAAAAAGAAAATCCCTCTCAACCCCACACTTTCCTCTGGCCAGTTGACACACACTTTGTCTCTAACAAAGTGTGGGCCTAGGTAGGGTAACTAAGAAGTTGTCTTCCACTGGGAGACAAATTATGGCCAGACTCCCAGGACGCTTTTCCATTTCCAATAGCAGCAGTACAGAGAGGTCATAAGACCTCTTGATGGCCGAAACCATACCATCAGTTTAGGGCCTTCCCAAAATGGAGATTTTGGAAACTTCCAAACTTCTGAGCCATTGTGCTTAATACGGCCCATGGATGGGACCAATCGTCTATTGTTAGATCTGCAACAGGACTAGTCCTAAGTCAACTAGAATTTCAAGACAGCTGTACCTCTGTCTTCTCCACAAGCTCCTCAGTTTAAAACAAGCAGTTTTGGAAAATAAAACTGCAATACCCAACTGCTTAAATACACACTCATATAAACATACATAAAAGACTCCAAAAGATGCAGTAAGATAGAACAGAAATTATGTAGTCTTACAACTAATTCTTCTAAGCCCTTTCTTCTCACTGAACAGATCTTTCTTTCAGACTTTTTAACATCACTTCATAACACTCTTTGAGTTGCCACAGACTTTGCACATTCCCCTCTGCTCCCTGAGAAATTGTTTCCACCACCTGAGCCCTGGGCTACCTGCTCCCTTCTGCTTGCAGCTCTCCAGGAGCTGCAGCTCCCTCCCCTGCACACCCCGGGTCCCGGAGAGGCTCCGCTCTGCATCCGTTTCCAAGGCACAAGCCCTTGTCCCCCCGGATGTTCCTCCTGACTCAGTCATTTCTGATGGGAGTGTGACACAACTGTGAATAAAACCAAAACAAAAAGGGATATTGTCCTTCTTGTTACCTTGCTATTTGGCCTGCACAATGAACCATGGCACTGACTTCCACAATTTAATGTTGCAATTTTGTGAAAAGATTATACCTTTTCTCGTTTTTAAGTCTCCTGCCTCACATTCTTAGATGCCCCCAAACTCATCTCACAAGAGTGAATAATCATTCCCAATCATCTTCTTTACAATATGCATGGCATCTATAGTCTACTACTGCTTCCAGTCCTAGCTTTTCCCAAGAGAAAAGTCCTTGCCTACTCCTTATTACTTCATATATACACAATTTGATACTTTTAATCACCCTTTCTGTAGTTTTCTGTGCTCTTATTGTAAACTGTGTATAGTATTTATAGAACTGCATACAGTATTTAAGATGTAGTCAGATTTACAAAGTGTTTTTCTCTTCTATTTTCTATTTTTTCCTAATCTTAGCACTCTATTTCCTTTCAACATTGCTAAATAGCACTGACCCGACATTTGCAGAGAGGGCTCCAGGATCTTTCCAGAGTGATAGGTAAATTAAAACCCATTGTCATCCATGTACATTTAAGATTGCTTTTTCCTAAATGCACTTTACATTCATTAGTATTGAATCATGTCAGTTATTTTGCTGCTCAGTCACTCAGTATTGCAGGAACCTTCTGCTTCTTTAGACGTTCAGTGTTAGCTTTCAATACTTTGTATTATTTTGCATCGAACACAAGCTTTGTTGCAGCTACTCTCATACTCTTTCCAGACTGTTTATGAATATTTCTGAAATACCAGTGCTAGCCTAGCCTCTGTGGGCCTCTGCTGCCATGATGTGTATTATTCAGATACCAGTTCATTTTCCATTCTTCCTCTAGCATGAAAACTTATCATCTGTTCCCAGGCTTTTCCCCTCCTCTTTTTATTTTTTGAATTAATCCAGGAGAGTCATTCCCCTTGTCACATAACAGATTAGTTACCTCCACAGCCCTTGATATCTTATTTTGTCAAGGCTTTTCAGAAATCCCAATTCATTGTACAAACAGGATCATCTTTCTCCATATGCTTGTGTCAGAGTATCTTCAAAGAATTCCCAAGAGTTTGAGAGGTGTCATTTGCTTTCCAAAAAGTCTTAGCACTTCCCATCACACAGCATTTAACCATGTTCCCTTCCTGCAGGTAGCTGCCACCACCATGAGGACTTGATGGAGACCCATGGGGGTTGCTGAAAGGCCAGCCTTGTCTTGGTAAGATCTAGTCCAAGACCTAGTTTACCAAGATGTTTTGCTTCAGAAGGAGAGCTCTGTAAAATGAGGAAATTAGTGAAAACCAAACAGGAGCAGGCCACTAAGTTAAGGGACTGGTGCACAGCAGGATAGGCTGAGAGAGTTGGAAATGTTTAGTCTGGAGAAGAGTCAGAAGAACCTTATAAATGTGTATAAATACTTCAAACGGAGCGGTGTGAGGCAGGGAACTGGGAAGATGGAGCCAGGGTCTCCTCAGTGGTGTTCAGTGACAGGACGAGAGGCAACAGGCACAAACTGAAATACAGGAAAGTCCATTTTCATGTTAGAAAAAATGCTGAGAAGTCAACAGGACAGAGCTCTGAGCAACCTGCTCCAGGTGACCCTGCTTTGAGCAGGGGGGTCAAACTGGATGATCTGGAAACTCAACTATTATGTGATTCTTTAAAACATAAAATGACAGCAGGCAGCATTCAGGCTCTTCTAAGAGCCAATTCAGGAGCTTGGTAGAAACATATACTACCTATCAAAAAGGACTCCAGAAGAACAAAAAAGAAGATTATGTCATTGAAATCAACTAGTTGTGACACATTCACAAACGTCAAATATGTACGATAGCAAGAAGTTATTAGAAGTAAAAAAGCCCTCCTACAGAAAGGGGAAGCAATTTCTAACTCCATTTAAAACCAAATACAAGCAAATCAAAAGAATGGGAAAAAAAAGCAGAGCAAACCCACATGTTTTAGAAGCAATTTGTTCAAAACATAAAATCAGTAATAATTTTCTTTTAGATGCAAGAAACTAGCCAGTGGGTGAGACTTCTAGAGGGATAAGAACAGCATTCCTGGGAAACAATGCATAGAAAAAAGCTGAACTATTTATTATTAGGAAGTTCATACTGAAAAAGTGCTCAAACAATGTTCCTACACTAGAACCTTTTTTGCAGGTTTACTTATTTACAGAGCATAACTCTGAGAAAACATCTTGAATTCAAGTATCATTAGAAGAGGTTTTGGCACAAATCAAAAAATGAGTGGAAAACACTAGCAGGACCAGATGAAATTAACCTGGCAGTTTTAAAGGAAATCCAGCTCCCCCATGAACTGTGCAATGTATCTGCTGAGATGGACTCAGTACCAGAGAAATAGAAAGCAGCAAACATAATACTATATTTTCTGAAAGTTTCAGAATGGACTGAGATAGAAGATTTTAATTTCAGTTTATGAAAAACATCGCTTTAGTAATTACAATGCCTTCTATTGAAGCATCCTGACAGGTTAAAGTGAGTCTAAAGAGGTCTAAAGGAAAATAGCTCTTCCAATGGAAGATGTGATTTCTTTAAAGCATTTTTAAAACTTTGTTTTTGCATATGCATTTGTATCTGGTTGACTTTGAAGGTGTAATTTTAAAAGTCCTGATATTTCTTTATCATCCATATTCTGCACTATGAGACATAAAGACAAAAGCTTAAAAACACAGAGAAAATCACAGGAAGAATTCAAGTCCTACTTGAATTTGAATGGTATCAGAACCTAGCAAAGTTATATGAAATCCCCACCTCCTCTGGATTTGATTTTTGCTGTAGAATTCTATGAAACTCCTAAATTACTGTTAGAATCTGAAAAAAATTCTGATCTAGTTGCTGGATATTCTGACGTTTGTCTTTTTCTTCCTTTACCTAGGGATGTCTCCAGAACAGCTGTTGCTAACCTTCCAGCCAAAGGACTGGAAAGCCTTAAAGAACTAATGGCCAAAAACACATGGACTTTAAAGAAATTGCCAGCTCTAAAGATATTTCTTCACCTAATGAGAGCTGACCTATCATATCCAAGTCACTGCTGTGCTTTCAAGAGCTGGAAAAAAAACAGTGGGTGAGTTTCACTAACTTACAATCATTTTTAAAGTACGTAAGCAAAGACAATGTTTTAGTATTAATATAAAATTACACCTATTGGCACTTTTGTAACCATTTTTTCTAGGTATAGAGGACATTCTTTGAAGGAGAGATTACAATTTCAAACCGACAGAAGAAAGAATATTTGATATAACAATTTGTTGGACCTTTTGTAACAGCTCCTCCTTTTGCTGAGCCCAGAATTAAAGGGTCAAAAAAAAGGGTAATGTGCTATAACACAGAATGTGCTGTGGCAAGGCCTGGAAAAAGAAGTTTTGGAGGGGTTATAGCCTCATGTCTCACATGTTTTCTAACTGAAAAACTCAGAATAAATAATTTTGTAATAACCTTGTAGACAGATTATTTCAAATTCCATTTTGGCAGGATTTCTAACCACCTATCAGAACAGGTGCAGATAGCTTTTGGAAAGAAAAAAAAACATTTATAGATGTCCTGAGGCAACACAGCAACTCATCTGCTGGGGGGAAGGAGGGAGGGGCAATGACTTACTGTGATTAGCAGCAGAATTTTACTGCAGAATGCAAATCCATGGTAAATTTCTCCAAAGTTTAATAAGGTTTAGAGAATACTTATCCAGGCCAGTCCCTCATTTAGGAAGACAGTCCCATTCTTCAGTATAGCAGTATTTCTGGCTGAAATGCATAGTATATTAAAAATATGCTATGATAAGTATATGAATTATTCAATAATAGACTCACAAAGCAATAACATTCACAATTACAACAGACTGGGAAAGTGAGGAAAGAAATAAAACATAGGAAAGGAGAGATTCAAAACCTGGGCAGGAAGAATGTGCAGAAAGAACCTAGCACAATCTAGTGACTGAAAGAAACAAGTATTTGCATGTCTATTAGTAGAGATGAAAACTTCTCAGACTGAATTGTATGTAATCTCATATTATAAGCAATCTCAAATTCTACACACCTAGAAATGAGAAATGCCAAATATTATGTGGCAGTGAATCACAGTGATCAAAAAAATTGATGCTAAATTGCAATTTTTTCCTAGTAAAAAGTATGAACAATTTTCGACTACAAATACATGTGCATCACACCATGAGGTACAGGATTCCCAACCACTACACTGCTAGTTAGCTGTAAAGCACCTACAGAAAATACACAGAACACGAATGAAAATGATGGAAGTTCTAGGAGGAATTGATTTGTGAGCAAAAATGGAAAGTAATACTGTGTGTATGATCTAAGAAGTTATATACAGTACATAGAAGTCTTGTTACCTACTATGAATGTAGATCCCAAGACCAAAGAGGGATTATGGATGCTGAACAAGCCAAATTACTACTGGGGGCAGCTGATAGCAACAAAGAAAGGAAAAACATAGTTTAAAAAAAAGCCCAGAAACGCTCAAGCTTATTGTTCACTGTATGTTAACAGAAATCTATCCGATCACATTTTTATAGCTATGTTTTAATTTACAGTGATTTGCTTTTGAAGCGTTCCCTTTGTTTATTCACTGCACTCCAGTCAGACTGTAAGTGCCAGCGGTGACTTCCCCCTCTGCTCTTTCAGAATCCTGGAGTACCTGACTTGTAACCAGAGCGAGAGTCACAGCTTTCGTAAGAGAAGATCAGTCAAATCTTTCAGAGGTCCATTTTACAAAGATTATGCAGAAGAATACACAGACCACACCGATACTGTGTATGACAAAAACACCAAGTTCACAAATTTTCATGAAAATTCCCATTATTACATTTTTTTGGAAGAGCACGGAGAAGGAAATCTTGGGTTTGGCCAAGAGCTCAAGAACCCTCAAATGGAAGGCTTCCAGACCTTTGACAGTCATTACGACTATCCTGTCTGCGGAGGCAATGAAGAAGTTATATGCACTCCAGAACCTGATGAGTTTAATCCCTGTGAAGATATAATGGGGTATCAGTTTCTGAGGATTGTGGTGTGGTTTGTGAACCTGCTGGCCATCCTAGGTAACATTTTCGTCCTTTTCATCCTTCTCACCAGCCATTATAAACTGACTGTACCACGCTTTCTGATGTGTAACTTGGCCTTTGCTGATTTTTGCATGGGGTTGTACCTCCTCCTGATCGCTTCAGTGGATCTCTACACCAGGTCAGAGTACTATAACCATGCTATAGAATGGCAGACTGGGCCTGGTTGCAACGCAGCTGGCTTTTTCACAGTCTTTGCTAGTGAACTTTCTGTATACACACTGACTGTGATCACCCTGGAGCGCTGGTACGCCATCACTTTTGCCATGCGCCCAGATCGAAAGATTCGTCTCCGGCATGCCTTGGTTATCATGCTGGGAGGGTGGCTCTCGTGCTTTCTTCTTGCCCTTTTGCCACTGGTTGGCGTCAGCAGCTATAGCAAAGTCAGCATCTGCTTGCCTATGGACACTGAAACACCTGTGGCTGAAGCCTACGTTGTCTTCGTTTTAATATGTAACATTATTGCTTTTGTCATCATTTGTGCCTGTTACATAAAAATCTATGTAACTGTGCGAAACCCTCAGTACAAGTCAGGGGACAAAGACACCAAAATTGCCAAGCGGATGGCTGTGTTGATTTTCACTGACTTTCTGTGCATGGCTCCCATCTCTTTCCATGCTTTATCTGCCATTATGAACAAACCATTGATAACTGTCACCAATTCCAAGATTTTGCTGGTACTCTTCTACCCGCTCAATTCTTGTGCCAACCCCTTTCTTTATGCTATTTTCACCAAAGCTTTCCGAAGAGATGTGTTTATTCTGCTAAGCAAGTTTGGTATATGTGAGCATCAGGCTCAAGTCTACAGAGGTCAGACAATCTCAGCCAAAAACAGCAGTGGCTCTTATGGGCAGAGAATCAGCCGAGGGATAGGTCAGATTCTTACAAGCATTCAAGACCCAGGCAATGATTACCTTCCTGCCGTGACAATGCAGAACCAAATTCTCATGGAAGAATGCAAGCAAACTGAGCTGTAACATCTCAAAGTATCACAGCCACAATCTGGTCAAGAGGTGGTTGTGAATACAGTGAATCGAGGGAGAAGATAACATATTGTCCACATCCTTTCTCCCTAGCCTATCCTTTGTGATGTCTGAAAGTACCTTCAGAGTGGTCTTCTTTTAGTTGAGTCACTCATTTGGACCTCTTGTCTCACACTCTTATCAGTGCAGGTGCAGGTCAAAAGATACTGCTCCAATGATAATGCTGGAAGTAGATGTGAATGCTCTATCTAAAAAGGAAAATTAACATATATCCACTCAGGAAATATGAAATATAACATCCTCTAAAAAATTTAAGGAAGCAGACGACCAAGCAGAGAACTTGGAGGTACTTGTAAAACTAAAAAAAAGGGACATAAAGTTTTATAATTAAAATGAGATTAAAAAAAAAAATTTAAGGTTGAAGTTCTCAAATGCCAACTGCCTATGTGTCAAAAGGTTCAACTGGTTTTCTAATAGCAAATTTCTAAAACTTCTACCAGGGCCTAAAATGGAACAGATACCTTCTGCCATCCTGACCTAAAATGAAGCTAGTCTTCTGTTTGCAGTTCTTGGTTTAGTTGGATAAAGAAGCCTCTTCATATCACATTTATAGCAGTAAAAGGCAAATATCTTTGATTTTATGGCTGTTAATAAGATAACAGGTAAGAAACATTAGGGCATTTGTCTTTGTGTGCTACAAAAATTCCCTTACTATCACTTTCTCACTTTTTGATAAACCTTCTTAGGAGATGGTTTAGTCTGAATTTGTTTTGAAGACCAGTCTACCCAGTCAAGTTAATGACATTTGTATTTTTTTTGATGGCTGAAACTTAAGATTGTACTAAATCTCCCAATTATCCATTCTTTACCTGACTCCAGTACTGTTTAATCTGAGTATGTTTATTACTTTGAACACCTTGTAACTACTGCTTTCTCATGACTACTGCTATCCCTACTTATCCCTCTCTCACAGGGCTAGAATGACTTTCCTTTTTGCACTTGCTATGTTGAGCTGCCTCAAATCTACACTTAGACAAAGGGAGTGGGTCAGGCCTAAGTTTACTTCATGCTCTTCAGATACTGAATTGAAGACTAACCGCTGGCTCCTCCAACACATTTTAAGAACATCTTTCCATCTTGTAGTGAGATCTGTTATCTGACTTTTGTAATGTCTGCAGTACAACTACATAAACCCCACAGTTAGCTTCTGGTTGGCCATACCCTATCTGTAGCCTAGACACATACTCTCCACACTGTGCTTAAGGAAATCCAAGCTCAGATACAAGCAACAACCCACAGTCTTTTGCTCCAGTGAAGCACTAAAGCATTATTCTGGCACACCTGCTGCTAGATGGGGCCAGTCCAAGATAACGCTTGACTGTGCTCAGTTCATCCATACGTCATGAACAAATGAACCAGGGCCTGACTCTCTATACCTCCTGCAGACAATAGGACTCAGGGTAGGAGCTGCTCTGCACCAGCTTGCTTCTTGTGTGGCCTGAGTGATTGTTTCGACAGCAGGATCAGACCTGTTCTCAGCCAACTGTAGAGACTAGCTCTCTAGGACTGCTACCAAGAGTGCCACTGATCATTTCACTCATCTATCTGGAAGGCTTACCATGAGAACGGAGAATATTGGATGAATCTTTGCCTTCAGGTAGGTATTTTAAAGTTCATTCTGTAATATCTATACTGTTTTTAATGGAATTATAGTCTTTGAGGAACTGTAAATTGAACAGACAATGGTCAGATCTTTTATAAAGTGGATTAGTAGTATCCAGAAAAACATAATGGTAGAGCCCTTCAAACTACTAGCTACTACAGCTGGAAATTTCATGATTGCAAATGCCATGTACATACTCCAATTCAAACTCAATTTGATTCCATATTCCTGATTATAAATAAAGGCTGCTTCAGTGAGCAGAAACAAGGGCCTAGATTCAACAACTCTGTGAGACAGTCTCATTAAAAACCAGAAAGATTCTGTCATTGTTAACTCCATTATAAATCTACAATATTGCATTATAGATTAATTTAGCTGCTTATTTTGGGGAGGGGCATGCTTCCATTTTTGTTTGATTTTCAGCAAACTTTGAAACCAAAACTGCTGAAAACCATGCAAATAATAATTTATGACCTCCTCTTCTGTGACCAAGACTCACTCAGTGTTAATCAGAAACATAAAGGTATCTTCTCAAGTGTGCAGATCAGCCAAATTTCCTGCTCTTGAAATGGCTGCATTTGGAATGTTCTGTCTGTGTCTGAGAGTCCCATACAAAATGCGGTATGTTGAGATGCAACTCCTGTCCCTGGGTTCTGTCACCCTTCTGGTACTGGAATAATCATTAAAGGGAAAAAAAGTTTCCTGAGTGCCTTTATTTAGTATCTCATCAGCAGCTAAGACAATCAAGTTCTAATGGACAAACTGTACATTTATGCTACAGACTTCATAGATACTAGTGTACCAGTGGAAAAGAAAATCCAAGCTTGAATCATATTCTTTTTCAGAAAGAGAGGAAAGACTAAATCAACATTTATTTTAAAAGTGCTTTTAAAAGTAACATGGATCACTGATTTCAAATCTCTTTTTACCTTAAAACAAACCAGAATATTTGTTCCACGGAAACTAATAGGACATTGGAAAAATGTGGTACGTTGGACTGACTGCAGTATGCCGTTTGCTGTTACTAATGGATGATGGATATATTTACACATTATTGAACTTCTTTAGCTCCCATCTTTGCATATATTTTTTGTCTATGAAGTGAGTTCTGTGATATTGCCTTTATGAACAAAGTTTGCTATTTCTGGTTTATGTCTTGCATGTTCCTTTTTGTGTTTAACTTGGTAAAAAATATTTTAAAAGATCCACGCAATAGACTTTAAATAATTTATTTGCCAGACTTTTTCTTGTAAATGCTTGTGTTCTATAGATATTCTCTTCCATTTCTGCTCTGATCAATCCCTTCAGCCATTTTTGGTTTTGTGTATACCCTTACATAATACTTGCTATTTTAAATCTGTCTCAGCAAGATGTATTATTTCTGGCATTCAGTACATATTTTCTCTAGAATACATCAGAAATAATGCAAAGCATTGGAATAAAATGTTTTGTTTGAAATTGTAAGAGACTCAGCAAGTTTTTTCTGAAGGTTTTAGAATATTTTTCCTATAAAAGTAGTTAATACTATTTCTCTTGCACTCAACTTCATTGTTCTCCTTGGCTGGGCTACAGCCAAAAAGACTGACCACAACACACTGTTTGACAGAGGTTTTGGGTTTTTCCCCATCACTAGCTCAGAAAGGAATGTCCTAAATAGCCATTTCAGGCAGTGCAGCAGGGATGGAAAGGAACAGTAGTAGTACTAGTGAGCTCTGGGTTTCCAAAACCATCATTAATTACATCCAAGATAATCAGAATAGCCTAATAGCCATGAGGTCTCCTTCAAAAGACTGAATCTGGAATCCGATCTTTTCCATTCTCCTTTCTAAACCTAATGTGTATGTGACAGCCACAGTGACCAAGGATTGGATACTTCATGCGAAAACACTTGCATAGGAAGAAGTTTGTGTGGTGGAGAGACTCTACTGCAGGAATTCTCAGAATAACTAAATGAATCTGCCCATATGCAACATTATAGAAGACTCCTCCCTCCCACTAGGTCTTCCGTCAAAGCAAATGTCCCTTGTCCTGTATTTGTCAAAATTTATGCTGCCAAATTTTATGTTCAGTAATTCTCATCGGGAAGGGGGGGGTGGGGGGTGGTGAAGTGATTATCTTTGCTACATGGATCCTTGCATCACCTGGAAAAAAAACACATGTAAGGGACAACTCTTACTGCTGAAAACTGCCAAAGTGCTCAAATATCAGTTAACTCTTGACATACTCTCCCTGTCCTAAAAAACCCTGCTGACTTCAGTATCTGCACACCTTGCCACTGGCTGTAATTGTGCCTCCTTCCTACATGAAGCTTTAGGGTGCAAGGAAAGCTTTTTCTCAGTTGTAGATGCTAACTGGCATCAGCTAGGACAATTAAGCTTATAGGCAAGAAGAAAATCCAACGGGCCTACAAGTGATAAGGAATAAATAGTTCTTTCTAGGAGGCCTATGCTGTTCAGTATGTGCATAAGGGACCTGGAAAAAGGAGTGAACAGTAAGATGACAAAGTTTGCCATCACAGGAAGATATTCAGAGCACTAAGAAAACCAGATGTCTATGAAGAACTGTACAAAGACTTCTTAAGACTGAATGACTGGCAAGAGGAATTCAGTGTAGATAAATACAAAGTGATACACTTTATGAAAAAGTGTAAAAAAAAGACAAATTGACATCTTGATGTGCTCTGAGCTGACAACCCCAATCCAGGAACAAGATCTTAGGGGTACAGTAGATGAATCCATGAAAATATCAGCTTATGCTTCCTGGAAATCAAAAAAAGTAAATCAAATTA
This sequence comes from Cariama cristata, assembly GCF_000690535.1. NCBI lineage: Eukaryota > Metazoa > Chordata > Aves > Cariamiformes > Cariamidae > Cariama > Cariama cristata. The sequence continues at coordinate 21,220 of NW_009606801.1, read as the reverse complement.
TACTATTGGGAAGGAAGCAGAACATAAAACCACTAATTATTATATCACTGTATAAATCTCCATCGTGAATAATGTAGCTCTTATCTCTGCAACAGAAAAACAGTATAATAGAACTAGAAAAGATTCAGAGTAGTGTAGCAAGGAGAATGAAAGGCTTGGAGTTACAGCTAAGGAATCACTACGTAAAGTAGAACCCCTCAGACCAGAAGGGAGATGACAAAGCTCAATAAAGTCATGACCAGGCAGCAGTAGCTGAGTCACTGAACTTCTTGTCAAAGGCTGCTGTGGGTAATAAAGTTTACATGAGTTTACAGAGAGACTGAGAATTCATGGAAAAGAAATCTGTTAAAAGATACTAATACCACAAAAACTGTCTGTTTCAGGATGCATCTGAACTGCAAATACATGGCAGATGGGAGCGAGGGGTAGTGTATAATACATGCTTGCCTATTCTTTTGTGCTTTGCTCACCACACACCATTAGCAGCTATCACAGTCAGGATTCTGGCATAGATGGTGTTTTGGTCTGTTCCATGGCAGCCAACTTTTCCTGTGTTCAAGCAGTCCCCCTATTCAGACTGCAGACAGGTTCAACCGCATCTTCCTTCAGTAGGTCTGACCACAGAGCCCACGTAGGTAAAAAAATCCAGCTGAGTTAAGAAGAGCATATCCCCTTTTCACAGCACTACCTCAATGGATTTGACCTCATGACTCAAGTGAAAGGGCAGAGGCTAGCTGCCTTGTCTCAAAACCCTGCACAGAAATGGGAACAGCCAATGTTACCACTCTTCAGGGCTTTGGATGGCTCTGAGATTTCAGATGGGAGAACAGAAAATCCTGTTTCTGGGTGGCAGAGAACGCCATTATTTTTTCTACATAAAGTTCTGTGATTCTATTTGCATAATTTGGTGGCAATATATACACTATGAATGATTTCTTTATTCTCAGACACTGTAGAAATAAGCTGCAAAGTTGAGCTGGAGCCTTAGTTATGAGGACTTGGAACTTTCTCTGAGCAATTTAATTTAAACTGGCTATAGCTGACCTCTGCTAGTCTCCTCTCTCTCCACCTACAGAGAGATGTGGGTTTGTTTTGACTGAGTAGGCATCTGTTCTAGATGACACCATCTGCAACAGCTCAGCTATAGTCAAGCAAAGCACACCCTGCTATGGTATCCTGGAATCTTAAAATAGTACAAGTAATAAAAGGTAAATTTCAAATCACTACCATAGTATTATTTTGGTTTATTAACATAAATGAAATGCACTTTTGTTTCCTTTCTTGTTGGATAATTTAAGCATCAATGCTCACAGCACAGTCTTTGGAAAATTTGTATCCAAAAAAACTCCTAAAAAGTGAAGTTTAATTTGAGCAGACCTCCTATGCTTATGTGTATAAATAAACCAAACCCTCCCTTCCAGGCTGTCTGGGCAGCATAATCAGTATTGTTTTTCTAACAGATGCCAGACATCCTTGCTCTAAAACCACTCAGTAATCAAAGAATTTCTGGATGGCACTTAAAATTGGACAAGGTGAGGCACAAAATTAGTTTGATATAGTGCCTTTCCGTTATGCACTCCTGTCCTCCTTGGCAGGGATTCTCAAAATGTATGATATTATACTGCACTTTGATGCAGGCTTTGTGGGCTGATGCACAAGGTGTTGAAGGGCCATCATCATGCCCTGGAACAGAAGATGGTTAAGAGGTCTTAGCAACGCACACCAAGAAATTCTGACAGTATCATCAACCTAGAATTCACACTGGTTCAATAATACATCTACATAAAGCTGAAATGTTTTTGAACTGTTTAGTCACTTCCATCTGACCTGACTTATTTTTGTGCGACTAGAAATCATGATGTGAAAGTGAACAAATGGAGGCTCTTATGAGGGCAATATGCAGAGTGTTTCAGCAGCAGAACCCATCAGTTCTAACTTCCTATCCCCATCCCACACCTGCCCCTCTCCCCGCACACACATTGGTATTAATTGCCACAGTACCTCAAATTATCAGGTTTTCCAATTAGACAAGATACCAATCCTGTGGAAATCTGTAATTTTTGTAACTGCCTGTCCTTATTTTCCACCCTGAAAATATTGGGTAAATATTCCAAAACATGGAAAAGTCTCATCAACTGCAGCACAGGACTTAGACCTCATTGGGGCCATCCTGAACTTACTCTTTCCAAGAGCTTAACTTCTGCAGGATTAGTATGAATCAGTTTGAATCTTACCCTACTTTTTGGGTAGGAGCTCTCTGTGCTGTCCTGATATATGCAATGCCAAGCCTTGTACATGTAGTCATCTGAAGTCATATCCCTACTGTTGCACATCTGTGGAGTTCAGCTGAAGCTCGTGAAGCTTTGTTAATTAGTTAGAGGAGGAGAAGCACACTCATTTTAGTTCTCAGCTATATGCTACATAGCTGTGATGAGAAGTCTCCTTCGGGTTCTCTATTTTTCTTCTCTCTTTTAAGGAATGAAATCTGTTGTGAACATCAACTTCATTCATAATACATATCTAAGAGCTCACTAAGCAGTCATTACAAAGTGATTCAAATTGTTGGATCGTTACTTGCTTATACACTGTGATACTTTTTATAAGACCTACTTTGCTGCCAAGAAGAGCCTCCCTGTTGCAAACACTGAGACTGATGACTGGCTAGACTGCCAAAACCATGCTGGCTGTCTTACAGCTGAACAGTTTCAGCTGAAATGACAGCAGCTTTTCTTTGAAAAGTGAAGAAAAATGACAGCACTCCCTGTCTTTTGTGAAGGCAAAGCTGCAACAAATCAAATCCCAGCAGTAACATGGGTTTTAACAAAAAGCTTCTCATTGCAAATTCTGAGGCACTGTCTGAATGTCGGTCTCCTCTGCAGCTTGTTGCTGGCTGGCACATGCACGACAGCACTGAAATACCAAGCAGCATGAAGGTTGTATTTGTGCTGCTTGTTCAATGCTGGTTTCAGTTTGACTGTAGTGAAAGAATTCCCTAAATCATACGTGGATTACTGCTGCTGCCTAGAGGGAGCTGTGGAAACAACAGATCAATTCTTTTTTAGCCAGCTACAGACTTCCAATTAAACCCAGCAATGGTATTGTCAGTATAAAGTAGCAAGTACATTTTTATAAAAGACAGTTAGGAGGGGTGGCTGACACACTGGTAGATGCACCTTCCCATGAAAAGTCCAGGGAAAAAAAAAGTTGGGTTTTTATTCCTTATGTACACTTTGCTTTCGACAACTAAGTATGTTTGCACTCGACCTTTGGTATTTTTTTTTTAAAAGGCTGGCTACCTTCTTTTATCTTCATCCCCTGTGCTCTCTGTTTCCTCTTTCCAGATTCTCTTTGTATCTCCTTTCTCCACTATGGAAGAAACCCCATGCTGTACCTGATGAAGTACTTTACAGTTTCCACCTATTATCTAAAGTTATTTTTAAGCTACATGGCAACATATACACAGGGAGAAATTACAAAGGTGTTTAAGGATATGACAAGGATTTAGGGCAGAAAATGAAAGCCAAAAGATATTCTGAATAAACAGCATCTTGATCTGCTAAAATTAAGAACTGCTGCACTTTCCCTCTGCCCCCTCCCAAAACCAACTTAAGTGATATATGCAGAAGTGTTTGTGATGTGAACATATTTCTTGTTTAGCTATCCAATTTTTAACATCGGTATCATCACACTTACCAAGCCATTTGTCAACTCTCTACACATACACATAATTTTACTAGATGCTGCTTTAACGTTATAACATTAAAACTACATATTAAAATCAGACAAATTCAGTCCACAAAAAATACTAAGTCAGAACCATTATTCCGAGCACTAATGCTTTGTCTTTGTCAAAAGCTCAAACAAAGTAAGCTCAGAAGCAAAGAGCTTCCATCCTGCAGAACTTCAAGCCTTCTGAAAAAAAGGCAACCCAAGACACAACAAAACCTACAAGAATTTCCACAGGGTGAATTCTGTGGTACATCCTCTTTAGAAATGCTGTACTCCCCAGAACACTATGTTTCCCAGAATACATTACCTGTTGAATCCAGACAGCCCACCTGGAGTCAGCTAGTTGTTCACTGAAGGGAAAGGTCTGTACAAAATCCTCAGGCAGAGGTACTGCAGGACACACCAGGAGCCCTATCTGCGCGGATCATGCAGCAGAATTCCTAGGAGAAATGGGAATAAGCCTTTGGTAAAATCAGGAAGACAGGTGGTTTGGCAGAAAAAAAACTACCTGCCTTATTTTGCTAGTCCAAACCGTTCTCTCTCTCACCAGCTACGAAGTTTTTCCTCACCTTGGCATTAAATCCTGCCAGCTCCAGCACTTGTAAAGCAGCATCTAGAGGGCTTGTTCGCCGTCCAGTTCTGCTTCATTTGGTACCTCTAGCAAAGGAAAAGCATTTCTACCTCAACAGAATCATGTGTCTACACGTAATACATTTTTTTGTGTTACAAGATTTTTTATATATATTTGTAATTTAATGATAGTCTTTGTTTTGGATTTGTTACTGAAATATACTTACCCAAATTAAACACTTGCTTGTATCAATTGTAAGAACTTTTTGTTTACAAAACTGAACTAAAAATGAAAACAGAAACTAGAAAGTGTAAATGAAATAGACCCAGCTATGTGTTTTTTTAAATAGTTATCACTAAAACACATTTTAAAATACCAGCTCACCAATATCCATCGTCAGAGAGGGGTTTTTGACCTATGGAAGTGAATGGGCAACTCAGTATCGCTTGTAATGCAAAGTGCTATTTTCAATTATTTATTATCTCTCCTTATTACCTCATTATTTCAGATAATTCTCTTTGAGGTCACACAAGGACATGCACATTTATAATATGTAAAAAGATGTAATTGCACAGGCATTTCACACAAAAATAATTGGAAAAGTCTTCACTCAAGAAAAAAATTGTCATAAATGTTATACATCAACACTGAAGGTCAAAAGTAGTTCAACTGCATTCATTCGACTGTACTATAGATGTCATTACATCTGAAAGGATGAGAGTAGTTTTGGCATAATCCCATTAGTGGTGAAAAAAGTCTGAAAAAAGAGTTGACAGAGTCTGCTCTGCAAACAATTGGCAAGTCTTTGACAGAGCATTCTACAAACAAAAACCCAGGTTAGAAAAACCAAAACAAAACATGAACTTCAAAGCTGATACAGTTTAAGACAAGTTGTAAGGAATGATGTGCTGTTGAAACTAAATGGGGATATACTGAAAGCTATGCTAATATCCCAAGATTCTTATTGTCTTATACCTCTGCAATTAAAATAATAGAGTCATACAGAAATCAAACTGACAGGAAAAAAAAAACACACAGGTATTTTTAAATATACTTGATTTTACCCCAAAAATGTCCTTGAAATATGTAGCTCATGCACAGCTGGGAGAGCACAATTAACATTCACAATTACAATGTTCTCATCTTTCCTTACAGGGATGAAATCCAGCTTTTTTTGTGTTTTAACTTGAGTTTGCTACCAATTTGTCAGCATTCTGCTTTCCCTCCTTTTTTTAGGGTCTTTTTGAAAATATTTTGGCCAGAACAACAGGCTAATTCCAAGCTGTATTTTTCTTACACAGTACGCAGACAGCAATGATCTTTTTTGGTAAAACATCATAATTTCTGATAGTTATTTATCCAGAATCATCTCTAAATCTTTTTTAAGATGTGACAAATAAGGCAAATTTTATGGGGAAAGCAGTGCTGGGTTTGTTTTCAAACTTGCCCAAGTGTTGAGGGTTGGAGGGCAAGAAAAGTATTAGGGAGAAAAAAAAAACCTTCAGTATTAGAAAAAAAATACCATGCCTTATGATTCTTGGTTTGCTATACCTTTACACCACTACAGGTAAAAGATTACTTCAAAATCACCACATTCTAAAATACAACCCCCCATACGGGCAGTATAGCCTGTAGCTTAGATTCTTTCTAAATATATTTTGAATTTCAAATTCAAAATTTAGGATTAAAAATAAAACACAAGTCATGTCTCAAGATACTGCTTTTAGCCAGGAACTAAAAATATGTCACCTGCTTACACTAGAAAGCAACTCTGTCAAATCACTTTCACTGATGAAGACGAAACTTTTATGATCAGCCAGCTATCATCCAAGAATACTGTATTTTACTTCTCAATATTGTCTTGCATTTCCATTTACGGGACTAACATCCAGATGGCACACCAGTTATTCAACCAATCTTGTCTCAAGACCTAAGTCTCAAGTTACCATAGGGAGAAAATTCTTACATAAATATGGAAGACTGGTCTCAAGATTAAAATGTGAGGTTTTTTACAACATGGTGATGATGTTAAGTGGAAAGTCTGCAAGGCAAACTCAACAAGTAGGTGACAGTGAAGTTACCTGGGTACGATGAAAATAAATTCAGAATCTTCAGTGTTATTACCTAATAGTCATTAAGCCTCATATATTAAACAAATGCACATGCAAGATAGTAAATGAAGTGGCAAACATTTTTAAATAACATCTTTAATTAAAGTTTTTGCAAAGGCAAAATATTAAACTTAAAATAGGTCTTAGTACATCAAAATACTAAGTTCTCTAATTGTATTCCAAGCATGGCCTTTGAAACATAATATCCTGTATATCACAGAGGAGCAACCTTGATCTGCAATTGTACAGAATGAATTTTACAAACATAATAAATATATTTACCCCCTTACACATAACAGTATATGTACAACAGCAGTTGACAATAGTAGCTCAGAACAGCAAATAAAGGATATTCCCCCACTCCGTAATCTATTGGTACCCTATGCACTCTGGAACATGTCTCATTGGATGACTGTACATATAGCTAAACCAAGGTAGTTCTTCCTGTTAAAAAAAAACTCCTTTTGTTCCACAATGTCTAATCCACCAAATAATAATTAAAAGACACACCGCATGAACTGCCTGAAAAAAGCAGACAACAGGGAAACTAATGGACTGGATTTTACACATTTCCCAACCAATCACAGCAATGGGAAAACAAGACTTTAAATGCCAGACACCAATACATAACAATATGCAAGTTTCTTCATCTTCTCTAGACGCTAACCTCAAAGTCTAAAAAGAACTCTAATTCCAGTTGGGGGTGTGTGGGTGGGGTGGCACACAGTAAACCCCACGATGCTGTGTAAGGCAGCCCAGTATAAATCCAGTGTGCGATATCCTAAAACCACTATTCACTTCCTGGACAACTTGCTGCATTCTATTTGGAAGCTTTTGCTTTGGGGGAAATTTGGGGGGGCTTTATTGTTTATAAAGGAGCTTTTACAAATTGAAGAGATTGACTCAAAATGAACTTCAACAAGGTCTCTTAACTCCTTCACTGGAATTAAGAAATTTTACTCTGGTAGTGTTATGTGGTAACATAATTACTGCTAACTGTCAAGCGGTGGAATTACTTTCACAGACTCAATGAAGTTTACTTTAACACTCCTAATTGTGCAGCAGAAATAGAAAAAACATTTATAAAAAAAAAACCCTGTTACATGACACAACATGTTCTTTGCTCTTTTGTAGAAACTGCGCTTCAGAATCACGTATCATATTCTTGGAAATAAACTTGGACCACAATTACACTTTAAATAGTGTTTAGGAAACTGAATGATGTTCAAATGCAACTTGTGAGTACAATACAGGAACAAGGAGTATGAAGCCCCAAAGAAATCTTGTCGCTAACGAGCAACTAAGGGGGAATAAAAACATGTTTTATTTAAATAGTCCAATACAAAGTTCCTTATGTGACTAAATTCTCTATTATCTCCTTAACAGAAAACATATTTCAATTTGTTTTCAACTTAGGTGTTTTAAAATGATTGCACACACTAAAACCCAACAGAATTAGAGCAAAAAAAGTTGTTTTTCTGATTGAAGCACTGCAGGAAATTTACTCTCTCAGGAATCAAAAAAAAAGTATTGTCATACTGGCAAAACAGGTATTCTGCAAACTGAAAAGGCACAAGACTCTCAATTTTGCCCAGTTGCTCTGCAAGTTTCCATCAGCCATCATGGTTATAATTATGAAGTTATCTTTCCCCATTTTTCCATCATAAAAAGGTGCTCCATTATCTGTGCAAATTTTAACATAAGCCCTCCTGAAATCATTAATTGTTTCCATAATACTGAACTATTTAAAGG
>NW_009606801.1:0-13026 GCF_000690535.1 Cariama cristata | reverse complement strand
GGGGGGGGCGCACAACAAATGACCAAAAAAAACTATTTCCAAGGGGAGGGAGGGGAAAAAAATCATTTATGAGCTATGAACATGGGAATCCCTTGCCCTCTGAAAGGAATGGTTTCTTTGGAACCTAATGAAATGGTCTGTTCAGTTACAATGTTAAAACCATGATTAAAAATTCAAGTACAGTAATAAAATTAAGCAAACTACATTCTTACAGCAAGCTGCTACAATAAAATGAAATTAAAACATGCTTTTTAATTTAAAAAAAGGAACACTTGATGTAGCAATAAGAGCACAGTTTGGTATGTTTATGTTTGACTGGCTTTCTGAAAACTTCACAGGTGTTTGTATTTGAAGACAAAACTTCTTATCTGAAGAGCATACCACAGAATCAGCTTGCAAGAGACTGTGCAAGTTCAGAAAGCTTCTAACATCCTTCAGAACAGGCTACGCTTACGTTATCTTTAAAGTTCTGCTATCCCTTAAAAATAAATAAAAAGGCTATGCAGCTTCTAGTATATGCATGTGGGTGCAAAAATACTACGATGTATGAAAACAAAGTGTTGTACAAGTAATCTGGGTTCCAGTAGTATAAACAGGAATCTATAGCTAAAGAGATTTTTCTTTCTTTTATTGGTTTGGTTGTGCAGTGTTACGGGAATTTTTCTGAAGTCCACTACTTAAGACTTACTGGTAACAGATATGGAAAAGGTGAGGGAAGGAATTAGTTGGTACATTATTGGTTTCATTGCAGTTGTACACAGAAGTGTCAACAGTGGTAAAAAAATAAAAATAAAATATCTGCTTTGTTCAGAATAAAGCAAACACTAATCAGTTTGAGATATCTTGAAGCCCCAAGCCAAAAATGCACTCTAAATGACAATTCCATTACTTAAGAATTAATTAGAAGAAACATCAATTACCTTTTCATAAAGCTTATGTATGTAGATGGCTTACTAACAACCATACAGCTCTAGACATAGCCTACAGGCAGTTTTAGTCTGTATCCATGAGAGCACGGGTGTACAAAACCACAGCAAGAAAAGCCCTCTTTACAATGTTTTGAGTTTTCTACCTACTACTGAGACTATGAATGCACTTGGAGGCAAGTAAATCAGAGAGAATGAAAATTAGTGCAGTCATTATATACTGCTAAAATACATTTGTGACTTTGTCAAATGATGTTTAAAAAGTTCCACTCTCAAGCAAAAAAAGGTCAGAAATCAAGGTTCAAATGTCTGCTTTTGAAGGTTTTCCCCAGTTTAGTTATTTACCTTTGCTGTGTCCTTTTTTCATCATCTTTCCAAGCACCCAATGAAACAAAATTTTTTTGAAATGCCACAAGAACATTCCTTCCTCAACAGTTTCTGAAGTATAATGCCCACTCCCTCTCCTCATTCAAAAGTAACTGCATTTCTGAAAGCAGGATTTTCAAGAATAACCTATGCATGAAGAAAAGGTGTTCACTTCTCATGAGAGGAAGGGAAGGGGGGGGGGAGCAACCTTGCTGCTTTTCACAAAAAAAACCCAAAACAAAACCAAAACAACAACAAAAAACAAAACAAAACAAAAAACAAACCCAAACAACCACCAAAAAACCACACCTCTAGAAAAGGCAAGTCAAAAAGTGACTACACAAGGTTTAGTGCATCTGACTGCTTGATCTTCTGTTACCAAGACAGTCTAAAGATACTCTAACAAAATTTGTGTTTTCAAAGCTGTGCAGCAATCTTCATGAAATTACATGCCACCTGGAAACTTTAGAGAGATTAACTGCTGCAGGTAACTTACAGCTACACTTTTTAGGACAGCAGATCTTTGATTAACAGAGTTGCAGCCAGGATGTTACAATTTTTAATGTGATTTCCTATATTAAAAATTTAGTCATTCTTGTGGTCTGTTGAATTATTTGTGGATGTCTGGACTACACATGTAGTAAGCAGGTGAATGAATGCATCTATTATGCCATTACCTACACATTTGATTCAAAAGGTCTCCAAAGCCTTTTTAAAAAAATCAATGGAAACTATATTATTCATTTCAGTCCAGTGATGCTGAACCACCACCACCAAACAGCAAGAATATAATTAACAAGTTAAGCAATTTGACTTTTGGGCGGGGGTGGGGGCGCACGGAGGGGGAGCTACAGGTGCTTAGTATTTAAAAAATACAGCCCTAAATAAAAGGTATCACTTACATGAAATTAAAATAATTTTGAAATATAAATGATCATTTTACCATTTTGTAACTGCTAGGAACAACTACCTGTTTATGGGGAACTGAACTGAAAACAACAAATAGATATAATAATTAATGAGCATATCAGAATTAAAAATATTTTCCTTATACAAGTTATTTAAAATTTAACACCTTAATTCTTACCCTTCTGTACAAAGCTTGCACGCAGTTTAAGTAACATTCAGACCATCCTCACTACCAAAAGGAAGTGTTCAAAGCAAAGATTTGTACACACAATAAGCATTTTCAGATTAATAATCTATCAAAGGGAAGAGTTCCTTCAATCAGTGGAAGAAGTATTTTAAAATCTTGAATCAAGGGAAGAAAGGATGGGGGGAACAAAGCCTTACATGCTAAATACCAGCTGTAGGTACCTGTATGTAGAATTGATAATTAAGGTATTCCTAACACACAAAACCAGCTCCCAGACAACACTTTAGCTGCTACAGTCCATGGCTTGCTCATCTGAAGTAGTGTCTTTGTTGCCACATTTCACCTTTGTTCCAATACTTTTGTTTATTGTTTATTTCTGATGTGCAGATACACATTTTGATTGGAGTATATGTCCAAGTCTCAACCTTTCCTGCTTTTGATTTTTTTTCCCTTTTACAGGGAGTTTTTTTGTTTTGTCTTTTAAAACTTCACCATTCTGCATCCCCAATGGCTTTGGAAAATACATAATCTCTTCCATTAAGATTCATGATGCCATCTTTGAGATGAAATTTCCATTTATTTTTACTTCTGTGAATCTAAAAACAGGGAAAAAAGTTGAATTATTACTCTGCATCGGAAATAACTAATAATGCATAAGTAAATTGTAAGGGCAAGGAAAAAATGAAAATAACTATTGGACATACATTACTAAATTACTACAGGTATCTTGAAAATCAATTCTGCATTTAGCTATGAGAAACAAAAACTAATTATGCATACAGCAGTATTTTCTGTTTTCATTTTTTAAACCAGGGACAGCAACTGTCACAAAACCATGCAAGCACAGAGGCATTCCAAAATCCAAAGCATATAGCACATTTTTAGAGATGGTTGGAAAGGAAAAAGAGAGATATATCCACCTGTGCTGCTTTAATTTGATTGAATTATCTTTGATTACGAGAGCCACAAAATGCCACTTGAAAGCCAGAAATCCCCATTTCAATCACTGTAACAGAAAGACTAATGTTTTAAATCAACCCTGAAAGCATCAAACACTAAGTATTTGCACCTCTTGTCTAAACTCCATTCTGCATGAAAACTAGCTTGATTATGTTATGTATAGATAGATAGCAGGCCTATTCAACTTTCTACTTCTAATATTAGAGTTTGAATTTCCGAAAGTTAAGTTTGGTTAAAAGGCAAGTGCGTTATTTACAAGGTTGTCAGTCTGAAAATCTCTATGGTACAAAATCCACAAGCTGATATAGGATATATGTACTAGTCTTATATTCTATAATTTCTCCTCAATGGTGAGTCATTGTATATGATTTACACTCCAATTCTCATCATAAATTCTCAAATGAGAAAAGTAACACCTCCAGTGTTGGGGATGATGGCATGAAGTTTCAACTTTAACCTACACTCTTCCCAGTTAAAATACTGGCCCTTTTAAGGTTTTGTTTAAAAGAAATTTGTAAGATTAAGCTGGGAGAGCAGTCCAGCTATTTGCAACAACCCAAGAAATACTACAATAGAGAAAAAAAAAATAAAAATCATAGAATCATAGAACAGTTTGGGTTGAAAGGGACCTTATAGATCATCTAGTTCCAACCCCCTGCCATGGGCCAGGATACCTTCCACTAGACCAGGTTGCTCAAAGCCCCATCCAACCTGGTCTTGAACACTGGGGCATCCACAGCTTCTCTGGGCAACCTGGTCCAGTGCCTCACCATCCTCATAGTGGGGAAAAAAAAAAGAAAAAGATGACATTCATTCCATTCTTGCTCCCTAGAGAGTCTGTATTATGCGAGCCTGTGACATGATGGATTTCCAGGTTATAATGGATATTCCTGTTGACACAGGATAAGACAAAGAATAAAACAACAGTTTAATTCATATTCTCTTTACAAAAATATTCCATAGACAAGTAACTCTTCTTTCTTCATGCCTATTCCCAAACAAATACTACCTGACTACAGGAAGCAGGCTGACCAATGTGGTGAAAGAGATCAGAGAAGATACAAGGACAAGAAATAGTTGTAGTATTGGAAGACTTCAATTATCTTATGTCTACTGAGTGAAAATCAATGTACAGCACTGAGGCTGTTTTAGATACTATACGGTCAAGTCCTACTTCACAAAGAATCTAAGTCAGGAACCCACAAAAAACACAATCCTTTTCTTGGTTCAAGACAATGTGCAGGGCTTAAGCTAGAAAACATCACCAGAACTAACAGCAGCTATGCAAGACAAACATTTTCCCAGGGGTAACAAGAAGTCAATAAATCCACTAGAGGAGTGTTTAACTAAATTTATGTTCTTATGTTTAATTTAAAACTAAAGGAAACTGAACAAAATTCAGTCTAGAGGTAGAAGAGTAAATATTGCAAAAAACAAAACAAACAAAACAAAACACAAAAAAACCACCACATGCTGTAAGCACAGAGCAGATAAATACCTGCCACCTATCAAAAAGGGCATCAGAAAGAACAAAAGACCATCAGTACAATAACATTTAAAGAAAGGAAAGATCTTCCAGAAAGCTGAAAGGCTGTCCAAAAGAGAAACGTTTATCATAAATTTTTGCAGACAGAACATGAAAAAGTAATTATGCAATCTAAAAAAAGTTAAGAAAAATTTACAAAAGGTATAAAACCAAAGAAACTCCATTGCAATTTTTCAATTTCCATCAAGAACAGGAAGTCTCATCATTTACTATTAGTGCCGTAGAAACAAACAATAAAGTAGCACCAGAACAGATATGACCATAGCACTCAATCAATTAGTACTACTGTTTGGTCTGTGCTCACTTTAAGCTAAAAAGTCAATAGCAACAGGAAATTAATGAACACGGCAAGGTCTGGCTTATATACTCTTCTTGCCCTTCCAAATGGCATTCAAGAAAAATCCCTCGTCAGAAGCACTTAAGCTGCCATGAGTTAAGAAGGAAGATTCTCAGATGAATAACCAACTGAATAAATATGGGAAAACAAGGGAAGAACACTGTTTTTACAGTGAAATGAGATGATTCCTGAAGAGATTCGTGCTGGCTGGAGTCTGCATGGTTTAAGAATTCACTAATCATCTGGAAAATGACAGAGTGTCACTGATGATACAAAGAACAGTTACTGAAGAGCTGCAGAACGACGTTACTGCCCAAACTCATTGTGTAATAAAACATTGTTGGCATTCAATGTATACAAAGGTAGTAACAATGAAACAATTCCAACTTACATGGATAGAAGAAATGATAGGTTTGAGTTGACAATTACAAGTCAGGAATAAGATCCCAATGTTTTAAGACTTCTCCGTGAGAACATCAGCTCTGTGTTCAGTGGAGTCAAAAGCACACATGAACTATTATAGAACATTGCTACAGCACTTAAGAAATTGAAGGTTCACCTGTGTTATGAATAGCTCTGATCCTCCCTCAACCTTATCTACCTGTATCAAAGAAGATACAGAAGAATAAAACAGATCTGGAGAATGTAAGAATAATCAAATGTTTGGACAGCTGTACAAATAACAACCAAGCAAAGTGTGGCTCTGATTTCAAAGAGATGACTGAGGAGGATTATAATGGTCTGCAATATTATAGAAGGCACCAAGAAAGCAAAGACAAAATACTCTTCTAAATAAAGAACGAGGAGGTGTCATATGAAACTAACAGGTTAAAAACTAGGTAATTCTCCACACATCATATAATTCATTTATGGAACTTCTTGTCATAAGACAAAATTTACAAGGATTAAAAAAAAAATCAAATTAATTTCTGGCAAATTAAGGAAGAAAATCCTCTGCTGGTCATTTGATACAAAGCCACTATCTCTTCTGCAAGAGACAGTTCATAAAAGGATGGTAAAATGCTCTACATAAGCATCGCTACCTGTATGCCCTTGTCTCATTGTTCCAGCAGCACCCACCACCAGCTGATGCAGGGCACTTTGCAAGAGGGAATTCTGCTCAGAACAACTGAGCTGAACTCGTGTATTTTATAAAGACAAACTGAACAACAATTGTTTGGTGACTGATTAAGTCCTTTCAGAGCAAGTGGCACTAGAGGTTAACGATGGACACTGTTCCCTACTGAGTTCACATTCTTAACTTTTAAATGGGTGAGGATTTCAGAGTAGTTCCTGTTGCTCAACTTTAGCAGCTCCCAACAAGCTTTTCTGAGTGCTATTCTGAGGTCCCTCACTATCCTCAGGAACTGCCTCGAAACTAACAGTTTTGGATTACAGTCTGGAGCAGACAGATGGTTGGGATACTGATAACCACTTTCCTCTATTTTAAATTCTCTGTTGAATCTGAGGACAAGGCTAGGCAGAGTCTGGGCATAACTGAAGATTTTCTAACCAAGCCATTCTTTGCAATGTAGGAGTTTTTATTCAACAAGCTTACAGCTTTTTTCCTGCTTTCAAAAGGATCCTTATTCCTTGTAGTCCAAATAATCTAGCATAGGAAAAGAAAGGAAATCCACATTGAATAAACTTTCTGCACACTACCTCAGTAAGCAGGTGTCTGATATCCTCTAGATACATTTTAAACAATTCCAGACATGGATGAATCCTTCCATATTCCAGGGCAAATATGCAAGAAGAAATTGGTCATTACAGAGGAATCAAGACTGTTCAGCAGAATTTAAAGCAAATTTAAAACAAAATAAGCAAATTCCACATTGCCATTTCAGTAAAGAATGCATAGCACAGAAAGAACTATCATCAAGAAGAGATATTTTTAGTGACGAAGGAACAGTTTTCCACAAGTCTACATCATGAGCCTTCTTCCATTCGTGGCCACAGCAAATGTACAAACTTACTTACAATAGTTCACTTCTCCTGAGCCCAGAGGACTGGCCTTTTGTTAAAGGTCACAAAAAGACACGATGAAGAAAATGCAGCCAAATTTTTCTAAGCTTTACTCATTATCAAGTTTAGTAGAAACATATCACACAAACCTGTTTTAAAAACAAACAATAGCTAATTCTTATATTACCTTCACATTATAATCTTTATAGATCTACCTGCACTTAACAGTGCTTAATAGATACTACTTAAAAATTATGACTTGATAGGAAGAACAACAGAGACAGTAGAATTCTTTGATTCTGTTCTGAGGAGATTACCTTATCATACTGGCACACAACAACATTTTCCGTATCAAACAGTTCTTGTCCTTCTTCATCACTCACATCATCTTCACTGTTAAGAGGCTCCTGAAAAAAAACAGGCAAAAATTTATGCTGTTTAGTAAGATCACAGCTGTTACTTTGATTACTCACATGAGGCTACAGTCTTGTCTATGAACTACAGGACCTAAAACACATTTGAGGTGGGGAATATTAGGCTTTCCAGCAGAGGGCGGATGTACATATACTTCCTGCCTGCCCTCCATGCTGAGATGTCCCTTACCAATTTTAGTCTGGAAATTCTGTCCAGGCCAGATTCTGGGCACTGCAGCCTTCTGTCACCACAACTATTCTTGCTCCTTTACTGTAAACGTTCCGGTGCTTGCAATTTGACTTTACAAAGAATTTATCATTATGCAGATTTTAATTTTTCTAAAGCATCTAAGCAGTGGAAAGGCAACATTAGTCAGATCACTCCCTATGTGCCATTAAAAATAGAAACTCCCTGACTTATTCATGTTTGATGTATCACAAACAGACCGGAACACACGCAGAAATTTTTTACAGAAAGGGAAAGAAAGATGCTTTAAGATGATCTTGCACAGATACATACAAAATAACTTCTCCAGACCTTCTAGAATGTATTTTTATGTCCCTTAAAATTACTTTCATTTTTCCCTCTTTCTGCTAACACTCTATTCCAGCAGAAATTTGTTTTGTTTTTTTTAATCTCATGTAAGTAACAAACATTTCAAAAGCTAAAACAACCTCTAATAAAAGCAGAACAACTTTTCTGAAGTCTTCTGTATGATCCTCATCTTCCCACCTACTCCCAAATATATAAGCTAAATGGGGGAGATGCTAGTGAGAGAAGAAAAAGGTGCACTAGAGGTCCTAATTCCTTCCAAAGTAATGCTATATATAAACTGATTTCAAAAGCTTTAAGGAACTGGTCCACTCATTAATTAACTACGTATTAACACAAGCAGTAAAAATAACAGAAGATCTCTAGCATGCTGATAATAAAGTCTTGGCATGTAAAAAAATTTCTACAAGAAAGCTAGCATTAAGGCACTACTGAAGAACACTTAATATTTAAGCATGATGACCTATAATTAATAAGGTAACTATTAAAGCAGTCAAACTGACACCAATGCTGATCAACATAATGGAAAAGTGATGTGAACCCAACCTGTAAGTTGTAACAGAAAAATACTGTTAGACACCACTGTAGATGTACTACAGAAAACCTGATTTAACTCCTTGATAAAAATTAGAAGTTTTACCTGCATATACTGCATGGGTGATACAGATGGTGAAATGCTACACATGGTCCTCATATTGACATTTTAAATGGAATCTTAATTCAAAAGCTGCAGAGAACTGTGGAAGTGATCTGACAGTTCAAAACGCATTTTAGGGATAGATTTAGGGAGTACCAAGTTTCCTGTCAGGGACTGAAATAACAGTACTGTGACCTTATTAGTACCCTTCCCCCTCCCTTTTTTTTTTTTAATTTCATAGAATCATAGAATCATGATGGTTGGAAGGGACCTCAAAGATCATCAAGTCCAACCATATACCCAATGCCACCATGCCCACTAAACCACGTCTTGAAGTGCCACATCTAAACGTTTTTTGAACACCTCCAAGGATGGTGAGTCCACCACATCCCTGGGGAGCCTGTTCCAATGCCTAACGACTCTTGCAGTGAAGAAGTTCTTCCTAATATCCAACCTGAACCTCCTCTGGCGCAACTTGAGACCGTTTCCCCTTGTCCTAAGATTTCGTAATCTTACGGGGGTTTTTGGTGCAACACCCCAAAACTTAGTAAGAACCACTGGCTCAAGTCTAAAATCAAGCAAATTCAAAGTCTAAATTATTGTTAGATATTAGATATTGTTAATATCTAAAATATTGTTAAGAACGCAAGAAGTTACAAAGAATATTCACTCCTGCTCCTATCTCCTGATTTCATTAAATCAAGGTCAGATGTGTTTCTAGAAGGTGCTTTATAATCAAATTTGAGTTCTCAGGCTTGTTCTAGTGTAACAGAAAGCAATGGAACAGTCAGTGAGATACAGGTCAGACCACATCTCTTGGTCCCCTCAGTGAACTAAATATATGCTCTCCTTTTTGTCAATCTTCTTAACACCTTGCTTTTCTATGCACTCAGTCCCAAGTGGAGTTGACTATTTGTTTGCTTATGAAGGTTTCATAATTTCATGGCTGACCTCTCCATAACATCAGAAATATTACTGCTGAAGTTTTTAAAAGGGCATTCACAACAATTAACAGTTTTTGCTGTGTCCCCCACCTTCCCCAGCTGCATCTCAATGTGCTTTGCTAACATACACACAACTTCAATATGAGAAATAAAGAACTTGAAGTAGAAGGATAAAAGTTCTATTCTCAAAATCATTGGAATACAATATTATTTGAGGCATATAGTTTTCTTTTAAATATTGAAAAAAAAAAAAAAAAAAAGACACACAAGCATGCTCCAGTCTTCTAAAATAATGTTACGTTTACCTCTTCAACTTGGCCATCTTCACCCCCATCTTTTTCTTTGTCTTCCTCTTCATCATCATCATAGTCTTCTTCCTCATCTTCTTCTTCTTCAGACGATGTGTCCCCTGCTCCATCAACTTGGAGAACAAGTGGTGCTTGTGGTTGTGCCTGTTGTTGCTGTGGTTGCTGCTGACCAGCTGCAGGAATCTGTGCTTGAGCTGGTGTAGGGGCAGCCACTGTTGTAGGTATGACTTGTGTTTTATTTCCTGTAAACAGGATCTGCTGAGGCTGAATAATCACTCCTGTCTGCTGGGGAATTCCTCCAGGGATAGGTGCCAAAACCTGATGGAATATCATTGCAAGTTCTGTGGCTGCTAAAATAACAGACTACCACATCACTTACAGAAAACAATTAAAGCGTATCAATCTGACTTGCACTAATTAGAGAAACAAGAGCTACAAATATTCCACCTATATCAGATACATAATTTAATCGTCAATAACATACCTTCTTTCACTACTCCATGTTAGTTTTCTGCATTTTGCATTGCTAAATCTAAGAAAACCTACTGTCTTTCCATTCTAAAAATGCTAGCACTACCGCCACACCTGAGTTCCAAGCAGAGCAGAGGAATGTTTAAATTCAAGTAAAAGATTATTTTTAAACCTTCTCTATAAAATATTTAACTTTAAACTCTCTATAAATTGTTACTCATCCTTAAACTGCAAAACTGTGACACAATGCTAAATTACACAGTCTGGACACACACTTGACCTTGTAGCTGAACAAAAATCCTCATAAAACATGCTGTATTCACTACTAAAATAACCTATATTCACTACTAAAAATACTAAATGTGCGTGTGTGTTTTAGGTATTTTCTTCCATATGTTATGTGACATAGAATCATTTTAATGAATAAACACATTTTTAAAAGGATGTAGGCTAGGATTATGCACTTAACTGTCATCAGGAGATGCACAAAAGATACTGTAAACTGTAGCCAGTTAGAATTTGGCAAGAACAGAAGTGACATTGGAAACAACATTTCAAAATCGTTGATTTTTAAAAAACACACTTTATGCAATTTTTTTTTTTTTAAATATACCATTTCTGACTTTGCATTCTGTTTCAATTTGGTCACAAAAATGCAAGCCTCTCTAGTAATTACTATAGTGTTTTTCCTTTCAAGTGTACATATTAAAATCTTTTTCTTTACCTGCTGTATAACAGGTGCTTGTACTCCACCAGGCTGCATTTGCGGTATGACCTGCTGCTGTAAAACAACTGGCTGCTGTGGCTGAATGATATACTGAGCTCCATTTGCAGTTCTAACTACTTGGAGGATCTGGCCTGTAATGAAATAAGTATCAAATTAATGAAATGTAGAAATTCACTTTTAAAATTATCCTAGTTCAGAACCTTGTTTCCTGGAAGAACACCAGTGACAATTAAAGGAGAGTGTTTATGTTTCATTTTCACTAGTGAAAAGATACTATGCTACAGCAGCTGTGTCACAAACAAAGACCTACTAGGATTGTTTACTATTTAAATACGATCGTGAGGTACACAATCCAAAAATAAATTCACATATGCAAGCCAAATTCTAATCCTTTAATACAGTACAGTATTTTAAATATTAGCTCCCACTTCTAAGTATACCTCATGCTTCACAAGATAAACTTTACAGATAGAAAGACAAATGAACATATACCAAAATAGGAATACAGGTATTCACACCACAAAAATTCTATCCACTGCTAACCACTGTGGTATTTCCAGGGTCCTGTCACACGATGTCCTTTCGTCACATTCTCTTCCCTCCAATCACATTACAAGAAATTCCTCTACGCATAACTTTCTTTGCAATATTATCATGCAGTTGCCTTTTTGAAAAACCTATCCTTACACTTACTATTCACCTCTCCCTTCTGTTTCCATAATGCCTGTACTCTCTTTTCTTTTATTACCGTATAGCTTTTCATTTTATACCTTTTCTCACTTCACAAATAAGACTCACACACCTTTGGACACTGCCTCCAACTCTGAAAAGCAAGAGCTAAGATATATTCTGACATTAGTTTTTCACATTTCTGATCAGAAAGATGGAGGAGAAGCAATTAAATTAGATAATCCTGAACTTCGTACATAAAGGCTGAGGTACTTAATACCTTCTTTGCCTCAGTCTTTAGTAGCAAGAGCAGTTCTACGGGTACACCACCCCCTGAGCTGGGAGACAGGAATGGGGAGCAGAATGAAGCCCCCATAATCCAAGGGGAAACGGTCAGTGACCTGCTACATCACATAGACACACACAAGTCTGTGGGGCTGGATGGGATCCACCCAAGGGGACTGAGGGAGCTAGCAGAAGCTTGCCCAGCCACCTTCCATCATTTATCTGCAGTCCTGGCTAACTGGGGAGGTCCCAGTTGACTGGAGGCTAGCAAACGTGACTCCAATTGACAAGAAGGGCTGGGTGGAGGATCTGGGGAACTACAGGCCTGTCAACCTCACCTCGGTGCTGGGGAAGGTTATGGTGCAGATCATCCCGAGTGTCGTCACATGGCACATACAGGACAAGCAGGTGATCAGGCCCAGTCGACATGGGTTTACGAAAGACAGGTCATGCTTGACTAACCTGATCTCCTTTTATGATAAGGTGACTCGCTTAGTGGATGAGGGAAAGGCTGCAGACATTGCCTGCCTAGACTTTAGTAAAGCCTTTGACACCATTCCCCACAGCATTCTCCTGGAGAAACTGGCTGCTTATGGCTTGAACAGGTATAGTCTTCACAGGGTAAAAAACTGGCTGGTGAATGGAGTTAAATCCAGTTGGCAGCCGGTCACAAGCAGTGTTCCCCGGGGCTCAGTATTGGGGCCAGTTCTCTTTAATATCTTTATCAAGGATCTGGACAAAGGGATCGAGTGCACCCTGTCAGTTTGCAGATGAGACCAAGTTGGGCTGGAGTATTGATCTGCTGCAGGGTAGGAAGGCTCTA
>NW_009606800.1:0-14091 GCF_000690535.1 Cariama cristata | reverse complement strand
GGGCCGGTACTGCGCGGTGGGCCGGCCATGCTGAAGGTGCTGCTCCTGAACGTCAGCAGGGCTGTCACCCGCGATGTCCTCATCTCCTTTTCCCCTGTGGAGGTGAGATGTGCCCCTCTTCCTCACTTGGAAAACCCCACGCCTTCCAAGCATCCCTTGGCCCCTGCCCTGGGGCTTGGTGTGCCCTGGTGTGCTCATCCTCCACCCTGCACCACGGTTGCATCATGGACCCACCGTCGACTTTAGCATTCCTTGGCAAGGAGTCATGTGAAACGGTGCTTGGGAGGGAAGAGCCCTCCCCGTGGAGCCGTCCCAGCAGCAGGCGGGTGGTCAGGGGGAGGGGGAGGAAGAGGAGGAGGAGGAACGTGTGCAGCCTTGCACCTCCTGCCCACCCCCAGGCTCTCCCACTCTCTGGAGGTCCCAGGGGACTATGTCCCATGGAGTGATGGTGGGTTGGGGCTCTCCTGCGAGCTGCTCCCTGCTCTGCCCCTTCGCTGCTGGAGGCTGGGGATGAGGATCTCTCCTTCTGCCCTTGGGGCTTCTGCTGGTGTTGCTGAGCAAAACCCACCTGGGCAGGGCTGAATTTGTGCCTGGAGCAAGGCCAGTGGGTCCTGCACAGAGAGGCAACACTGTCAGCAAGCAACCCCCCATTGCTGCAGGGCCCTAGGGTGCTGAACATGACGGAGGAGGGGAAGGCAGGCAAAATCCAGCTCCCCAGGGCCATATTCCAGTCCCTGAGCAGTCAGACAGTGCGTGTGGTGGTGACGGTCCTCAACATCCGGAAGCTTGGCATGTTCGAGGTATGAGCCGGCATTGCAGGCATCCCTCCGTCCGCTGGCACTTGCTACCTGCCGGCTGGGCTCAGGTGGCATTGCCTCCATGCAGGAAGTCAACCAGACAGGGCAGGTCCTGGATGACACCGTGGTGGGCATCAAGGTGGGAGAGATGAGCATCTCCGGGCTGCAGGACCCCCTGCAGCTCACCTTCGCCCATGGGCAGTTGTCCCACGTAAGTCAGCTGTGCCCTCCCTCCATCTTTCCTCTGGTGTCCCTCACCGTGGTGTCAGCTGGTGCTGCTCTCCCCCCTTGCAGGCTGTCACCCCTCAATGCGTCTTCTGGGATCCCAGCAAAGGTACGGTCCTCGGAGGGGCCGGGTGCGGGGCCGGGCGTGGGTGCTGTGCCCGGTGCTCACGGCCATCACCCTATGCCTGTCACAGGGCAGGCAGGAGGCTGGAGCAGCAGCGGATGCGTCACACAGCCCGGGGACAAGGGGACAGTCTGCTCCTGCGACCACCTCACCTTCTTCACCCTCCTCCTGGTGACAATCCCATCCCTCGCAGCTCCTGCTTGTACCCCGGCTGCACTGCCTGTCCCACCTTGGTGGCCCCTTGGGTGTCCCGAGTAGCTGCACGGGGACAGTCACAGCTGCTCCCAGACAAGCCCAGGCCCCAGAGTAAAGCCCAGCCCCAGCTCAGGAGGGCAGCAGCAGCTCAGCAGGGTGGAAACGGTCCCCAGCTTAGTGCAGGCTCTGGAGCAGCGAGGCTTGGGGTCCCATCTCCTGGTGAAGGCTCCCAGGAGGGTGCTCGTGGTGGGCCACTGTAGCCTTTGCTCATCCCTCACCCCACCCCAGGGAACATCTCTGAGCCACCACTGCCCTGCTCCCCCTAAAAACCTTCTGGGAGGACAAACCAGAGGCTTGCATGGGGTCCCTGCAGCAGCCCACCGGGGTTATCAGCCTCGTGGCTCTGGTAGCTGCAGTCGGGTTTTCTAGGCTGGTTCAGGGCCTGACTAACCCAACGTCTGCATGTTTGGCAGAACCCAGCTCTGGATGGGGCCACAGCACAAACCTTGATGGCTGTTGCCACTGCTGGCTGTGGGGTAGCCATAGCTTTCTCCATCTTCACCATCACCTTCTGCATCTTCTTAAGGTAGGATGTACCAGCAGCTCCCTGGGGCCTCGTCAGGCTGGGAGAGATGTGGGGCAACTCCAGTGCCTCTGTATGAACCTGCTGCGGTACGGCATGGGGACCCGCTCCGCTGTGACCCTCGCCTTTTCTGCTCCCTCTGGGGATGCTCAGGTGCAGGTTCAGGTTTGAGGAGACCCTCCGCATCAACCTGGGGCTGCACGTCAACCTCGTGGGCAGCCTGCTCCTTCTCAACCTCATCTTCCTGCTCAACAGCAGGCTTGCCGGTGGGACCCAGCCAGTCACCTGCAAGGTCCTAGGGGGGGTCACCCACTACTGCCTGCTCTGCTGCTTCACCTGGATGGCACTGGAGGGCTGTCACCTCTACCTCCTCTTCGTCAAGGTCCTCGGCACCTACATCCACCACTACCTGGCGAAGCTGTGCCTGGTCGGCTGGGGTGAGTACCAGTAGCCTGGGCAAGAGCTGGGGGGGAGAGGGGGGCAGTGGGTTACAACCAGAGGGGAAACAGGGTGAGGCAGTGATGGGCAGAGAGCGAACAAGGCCCCATCCTGCCCAAAAATACTGTGGTCAGGGCCGGGAAGTGTCTTATATGGGCTTGGGGCACCAAATTCAGGGCAGCACCCACAGGCATCTTCCATCCCCCTGGGGACCAGCCTCCTGCTCATCAAGTAAGTGATGCCCTCCAGGGTCTTGGTTCCCCTGTTGCCAGCCCTCCACGGGCACCTTGGGGTGCACTGGAGCAGATGATCCCACAGAGAGGTCAGGGGACACCTCAAGCCCCAGCGCTGTCCTTCACTCTCCGCACTGTGTCCCAGCAGCAGCTGTTGTGCCCCTGGCACTTGTGCAACCTCAGCGGGTCCCTAAGCCCCATCGTCCCGGAGAGCAACACATCCAGGGCCATGCAGAGGCCCCCCAAGCCGATCACCTCACCCACTGCTTGCCTCCTCCATGTGCCTCCCGTGTTCTTCCAGGCTTCCCCGCTCTCGTGGTGGGGGTGGCAGGAGTTATCGGCAGCTACGGCGAATACAACATCCGGACCGCGGACCACCAGGTTATAGCCCACCTGTGCGTGCACTGCTGCCCACCAGGATTAGGCAAACCTTTGGCATGGGGAGCGGTAACCCGGTCCTGCTGGGAGCACGGCGATGGGGGCTTGCGCCCATCCTGCTCAGCTTTACGCCATGCTTCTGCTTCCCTAATTACGATTACAACACAGCAGCTTTCTACAGCTGTGGTAACCACCACCCCCCCACCTCTCACGCTGAGCCTCCTCGGTCATGCCTGCAGGCCTCCAGGTCATGGAGGGACATTCAAAGTCCACCTGGAGCTTCCCCAGGCTCCCTCCCAGCTGAGCAACCACTGTCCCCCCCTGCAGATCCGCACCACTGTCCCCCCTGCTTCACCCTGGCCTTGGAAAACCCCACCAGCACAAGGGTGTCCCTGCATCCCCAAACACCCCCCTCCCCGGGGAGGCTCCCATGGGTGCTGCCGGGGCTAGCAGAGCTGCTGGAGGTACCGTGGTTGTCTCTTTTTGCAGGTGCTGGATCACTTCCAAACATCTCCTGGTCCACTACATCACCAACTGCGGCTACTTTGGCCTCATCTTCCTCTTCAACATGTCTGTCTTCGGGGTGGTGACCCAGAAGAGCTGCCGTCTGCAGGGCACAGGGGTGGTGCAGGGAGACCGCAAGGCCTGGAAGGTGGCCCTGGTGGCACTGGGGCTCTTCTGCCTGTTGGGAGCCACCTGGGCCCCGGCGTTCTTCACCCATGGCACCTCCTCCGCGCCCATGGTCTACTTCTTCACCATCCTCAACTCCCTCCAAGGTGCTGGCTCCAAGATGGGCTCTCTGGGCTCGCGTGGGGAAGATGGAGGAGGCAGGCGTCAGCCTGGTAGCGGGTTGACCAGGGGTCCCAAGGCACCAGCCTCTTCCCAGCACTGTCAAGCTCTTCCCTTTGGCAGGGCATGTCAAGCAGCAGGTCCCAGCCACCGGTGTGGAGATGGTCATGGCTCCCAACCATGTCCACTCCACTGGGGGTGGTTTTCCTCCAGGAAAGCCATTCCTTAGCAGGGGGACAGGGACATGGTCCACCCAGGGCATGGCCCAGCCAAATGGCTCACCTGAACCATGGGGAAACCCTCCTGCAGGACCAGGAGCAAGCTGGGGGAACCCCCTTGAAGCAGCAGGGAAGTGCCGGCAGCATCCCGACAGGATGCTTCCCACCATCTCCTGCTGCTACTGCTGAGTGTCTGCCTTCCTTTCCCTCCAGGAATCTTCATATTCATCTGGCTGGTTGTCCTCTACTACCCAAAGACGAAGGAGACCACTGGCTCCCTCTCCCACATCATCAGACTCGATAAAACCACCACAGTCTCCCAGGACTAGCTGCTGGTTAGACTTCCCTCCCTGCCTGCGCGTGCACTTGCTGAGAGCAAGCTTCAATCCTGACGGATGCAGCTTCCCTATGGAGGATGATGTCTCAGTTTACCCTTCAGTGGTCATGATCCACCTTAGCAGGGCTCTTTGCTTCAGCCCTTTTGTTCCTAGTGGCCTGCCTTGGGCAAGGAGCTCCGGACACGTCCCTTCTGCCAAAGTCCCTCCAGGCTGCAGCTCCTCCTTGGTCTTGAAGCACTCCTGATCTCATTCCCCAGGGGCTTTTGCGGTGATGAGGAGGGAGCCCACGAACTGCCTGCCTTCAGTCAGGATGGAGCCATCCTCCTCTTCGCTAGAGATGGCCTTCAGTGTTGGACCAGCCTGGCAGTGGGTTTTCCTGCTGTTGGAGGCAGGAGGATTGACTCAGGAGGTTCATGTCTGGGAGTTAGCAAAAAAAAAAAAAAGAGAAATCCCACGAGATTCTTTGCAGTACAGCCCTTCCACATGAACCAGGGCCAAGCTCTTCAGGCAGGGATCTTGCTGGACATCCCTCCTGCAAAACACCCTCCGGGGCCAGCAACAATTTCCATGAGGACACCGTGCTTCAGCCGAATGTACACACACAGCCGCCTTGCAGGGAAAACACTCTTCTCCTTATCTATGTTTTAGTATTAAACTTCTGCCAACTGTCTGAGCACTGTGGAATTCGTCTTTGATGCTTACACTGTTGTTTGTTATTTGCTTTATATTAGGAATGTATTGACGGGCAAAAATCTTGCTGGCAATTTGACATAAATGACGGGAGAAATCTGTCATGAATGAAGGAAGAAATCTGTATGGATAGGCGTATATACACACGCGTGTGCATGCACAGAGCAACCCTTTCTCTGCTAACGTGACATCTGGGTCACACAGAACCACGCAATTTGACATAAATGACACACGTGTGCATGCACAGAGCAACCCTTTCTCTGCTAACGTGACATCTGGGTCACACAGAACCACGCAAAGTCCAGCTTTGGTGGGCAAGTATCTAATGTGGGTACCTCCATCACCCCACACGTCTGGGAGACTCCGGAGAGGAAGAAAGCAGGAGGAACCAACCTCCCATCCCTGGGTACATGTTTGAGGTCTAGAGAGCGTGGGCCAGGAGGGGACAAGAAGGTCCTAGGGATGCTACAGGGAAAAGAAACACTCTGATAAGACTCATCCTTCAAGCACCATGTCAAACCATCACCTCCTTCCCAAAAAACCCCTGTAAAGACACAGGCAAGAACCTCTCTGCTGCCGTCACATTTATTTGGAAACAGCCATTTTCTACACCGTTCGTCGCCTCGTGCTGATGGCCACAGCAGCCACAGTGAGCACACCAAGCGCACACAGCAGGATAAGGGCTCCGGGGAGCCACAGGTTGGATTCTGCTGAAGAGAAGAAAGGTTGGTTACACATCTGGGTCCCCCAAGCTGGTGCTGAGCCCTGGCATGACATCACCTGGCTGGGGGACAGATTACCCTGTGAAGGGTAAGAGCTGCCAGAGCTGGGGGTACTTTGGGGGCCTGAGGGCACTAACAGGACTTGGTCACCCCAAATGGCCTCACCTGGGACCTCCACCCAAACCCACTGCCCAAGGGCTTGATTTAGCTCGGTGTTCATGCCTGGTTTGAGCTATGCCCCCAGCCCTGGTCCTGGACTGCTGCTTGCATCTCCTGGATTGACCTCCGTGCTCAGAAGGAGCCTGCCGTACTGAGTTGATGCAGAGGTCCAGGGTGAAAAACCCAGCCTTCATTGCCTGGGGTGCTGCACTGACAGCCTTCTGGCTGCTGGTCCTTTCCTGCCCAGCTCCCCTCCCAGCCCAACCTATGCCTGGTACGAAGCCGCTCACGCAGAGCTAACCTCTCTGTGCTGGTTTGGCTTCTGGAGCACACCGCGCGTGGCCACGACACCTGAAAGACTCCACGCTTCTGTGCAGGGCAGTGATTTTAGCAGCCCTTTTTAATAACCTGGCATTGCATAGACAGTTGCAAGGGGCTGTGAGCAGCTCCTGCCCTCCCCAGAGGGACATACGTACCCCCCAGGTCCTGTTGGTCAGTCCTGGAATGGTGGGTCTCTGCTCCCAAGGAAGGAGCAGCCAGCAGGTGGATGGGCCCATAGGAGACAATCTTATTGTAGTCATCCCCCAGCGCCCGCTTGCTCCTCCGGTGCCTGGGGCATTGCTGCGAACAAAGCCAAGGGAAGGGCAATGGGACCAGAGGGCAGGGGAGAAGCCCCCTCCGGCAGGCAAGAGCCATCCTGGTGGTCTCCCCCTGGCAGAGGCACAGTTGGGGCTGCAGCCTGGGAGCAGTCAAGACCCCAAAGCATGAGAAGAGCTGGCTCCTGAAGGACCTTGGCCTGCTCCTCTCCAAGTCCTAGCATAAACCTCTCCTCCTGCAAACACCCAACAGAGAGAGGGAAGAGGAAAAAGGAGCTCTCTGGTGGGTTCAAGCCCTTGTACCTTTAGTTCAGGGTGCTGGGGTGAGCTTCTGCTGCTGGGAGGTGTTTATTGTGCTGAGGTACCCAAAATCAGAGCAGAGCCCCTTCTCCAAACAGCAGGCCTAGGGAAGGGAGGTCCCCCTGCCCGGCCAGGGCACAGTGCAGACCACCAGGAGAACTCACCTTGGCACAGGGCTCCAGGCTGTCGGGGAGACAGAGCCGGACACGGCAGTGCAGGAACACCTCGGGGTAACCAACAAACTGAAACATCTGGAAGCTGAACTTGACAGTAGTGCTCTCTCCAATAGCATTCAGGTACATCACTGTCTCGTCCTGGGGACACCTGGGACATGATGGCTGAGTCAGCAGGTGGAAAACAAGGGGGGAGCATCCCAGTCTGGGACACTGGAGCACACAGGGACTGGGTACAGCCCCCAGGCTTTGCTGAACAGGACTATTTCTGTCCCAGTGCCAGTGGGGATGCCTTTCCTTGGCACCCTGGGTTGTGCCCAGCTCAGGGAGGAGCTGCTACCAGCATAGGAGCTGGCTCGTGTCTTGCTCCTTGCAAGGTGCTCTGCAGGGGTGGAGTGAGTGTGGCTGTGGTTCCTACTTCCCCGATATCCACGTTACTGGCTTTGGCTTGGCTGCAGCCATCTCTAACGCAAGCTCTTCAGCAGAGCCCTCTCTGCACACCCCAGCAGGGTCTCCCCTCTGCCCTCCTTGCCCTTTGCCTCCCCAGCTGGCCAAGAGCCATGCTGGAGGGAAGGTAACACTATTGGCAGCAGAGTAGAGTCAGGAGAGGGGGCTCAGTTCAGAGCGGTTAGGGGGCTCATCTATGGGGCTGTTCCACCTATTCAATGATGGTGTCCATCAGAGGTCCCATCTATGAGCAATGACAGCGTCATTGCTCATTGCTCCCTCACAGCAACCTGTCCTTAGCACCCAGCGAAGAGATGCAACTGTGGTTATGGTGCAAGGAGACCAGATGCGCTGGGGCACTCCACTCACCCCTTCTCAATGAGCTCGTGCCGCACATCCTGGTAGGGATCCGCACTTGGCGTGGCCTAGGAAGTACTTGAGCTGGTGCTGTCCTTCTATCCTCAGGAGGACATAGAGCGTGTCCGTGACGGGGATGGCCGCAGTTGGCAGGTGATAGGGCTGGAGGTAGGAGGGGGTCTTGTACAGTCTCATGCTGACGTTGAAGTGTCCTTCTCGGACCACGAACTGCACCAGCCTGAGAGGAGAGGAGGAGAGCTCATGAGCAGAACGAGAAGGCAGGAAGGATGTAGCGTGAGCCAAGCCACTGGCGCAGGTGCACTGACTCTGGATGTGCCTCTGCTCCCGGCTGGAGCCTTGTGAGAGCCAGGCCATAAGCTGTCTCCCAGCTGGTACATCCACACTGTGTACGGACAGAAGCAGAGAGCTCCAGGGGTTCCCCCTGACTGGCTGGCCAGTGAGGGCTACAAGAAAGGCAACCCAAGGGGTCCTAACCTGCACCTCCACAGGGGCCTGATGGGGGCATCTTCCAGTTCCCACCCTTTATTTTTTGGATAGTTGGTTTCAAGCAGTGAGGATAGGAGAAAGGTAGATTGTGTGTGTCCTCTTTGCCTCTGTCCCAGGCCCAAGCCTTGTGTTGAAAAACCATGTTGGGAAGAGAAAGAAGGCACCCTGATGTGGCATTGCTCTCAGAGCTCTCTAGTGGTTCCCCAGGGCCTTTGCAGATCACCTCATTGAAGGCACCTATTTTTCTGCAAGCTCAATGATACCATGTCAGCAGCAAGGTGAAGAGGAACTACTCACTTGTCAACAGCAGTGACAGCGAAGGGCAGTTTCACCACCTGCTCGTAGCCATAGACGCACGAGAAATGCACCTCCAGCTGAAAACTCCGGGAGATCATGCCCTTGCGCGCTTCCCGTTCTGACTCAATGGTGTTGGAGTACGACACGTGGGAGCTGTTTTGCTGGAATGACACAGAAACCAAGACACTAGACCATGTCTAAGTCCATACCCAGAGCTACAAGCTCCATTTCAGATGATGCGACTCAGCTACAGCTGCTCCAGGCCTCCTGGATATCTGCCGTGGTTTTTGCTCAAGCCCCGTGTCCAGGGGCTACTGGCAACCATCACCGGAGTAGGCAGGAGTCAGCATACTGACCACAGGTGAGGGCCCTCCTGTGCAATGCAGAGCTCGAGCACCGGTTCCTCTGCACCCTCCCTGACCCATAAATCAAGTGAAGGACCAAGGGGCTATAGCCAGGGCTGCAGAGCTCAGAGGATGCTGCCAGAAAGCCAAGGACTGTTATCAGCTTGTAAAGAGCACACTGAGCCTTCCAAGCTCTGCTGAATAAGACAAGATGTGCTGCCAGCAGGGGTTTGGTGGAGACAGAAGAGCTTTCTGACAGCCCCCAGGGAAGCCTTCCAAGGGCAACGAGAACTTTAGAGCACCCAGATAGAAAAGGAAAAGCTTCTGGGACTTCCCCTGGCTGTCCCTTCTCAGCATGTCTGCTCCTGTCATGGCTTCAGAGCTACTCAGAATGGCTCTGCTGGATCCTCACCTGAATTATTGATCCACAGGCAGTGTGGTTTTCACCTGTGAGAGTGGCTGCAAAAAACAGCTCACCCTCTTCTTCCGTCTCTGAGACCTTGCATGCCTGGTTCTTCAAGTGGACAAGCTCCCGGGGAATTTTCAAGAGTTCAAAAACCTCCTTCCTCACCATCATCTTCATGTGCTCTTCCTCGCAGGTCAACTTCAGTACCACATCTGGGGGAAAAAGCTATCTGCAATAGCAATAAGGAAGAAGCCTGAAGGAGCCCTAGGTCAGCTACGGGATGGCACAGTCCCACTGAGCTCAACAGACCCTCATCCTAGCCCTGTTGGAGGCTGCTGGTAGGGCTCTTCAGAGACACTGGGCAAAAGACAAACCTTTGGGAATGTGCAGAAGCTAATGTAGGTCTGTCATTTTGTACTGGTTGCCTATGACCTGCACAAGTCCATGGCCGCTGCTACTCTGAACAGACACAGTCCTTAAGCTCAAGATATCAAAGGCAGATGTCATGGGTCCGGCCTTTTTTGAGGGCTGTCAACAGAATCACTGCTGTCTGTCAAGGGCATCAGACAGGGACAGTGATCCTCTCTCTTAGATGAAGAAGACACAGTTTTTGGCCAGTGTCAGGAAGGAGCCTTCACTGTAGCCATGCTGGAGTACATGTGGTTGTGCCAAGACTGAGAGGCATCTGTGCTCCGTAGCATTCCCTGCTGCCCTGACACAGCTACACCACGGCACGGCTTCTTGACAGCCAGGGCTTCCTCCTTACAGTAGTTAAGACTTTTGGGGAGGAAGGAAATGGCCTGTGACTATGTTGTGTTAATGTGTAGTCAGGACATGGTGGTGATGGTGGGGAATGCACCTGAACCGGGTGCTGGGATGTGCTCCTGGAGCCTGCAGTGGAAAGCAGTGGTAACATCAGTGCACCAATGCCATCACCCTTCCCTCTGGTGCCTATGGACAGACTTGGGAGGGCTCACCAGCATCCCCAACCTACCTTGGCAGAACGCCCCTGTGAAGCCTGATTTGCAGCTGCAAACCGGTCTATCCTCCATCACCTGGCAGTCTCCCTTGTGCTGGCATGGGTTTGGCAGGCAGGCGTCCAGGCTTTTCTTGAGACGGAGGGCAACCCCTCGCCTTGGGCCATGTGGGCTGGCCAGCTTACCTGCAGCAAAGGAAAGCCAAGTGAGCTGAAACGCAGCAAGGATATCTCCCCTACAAGAGATGTGAGAGCAAACTCACCCCATGGCATGAAGCCTTGCCCAGCTTGCAAGGGCCAGGATCCTTGCTTAGAGCGAGAGCAGGCACTTCTGAGGAAGAACCTGCCAGCTTGGCTTGCCTGGGAGGATGTGACTGAGAGCCTGGGAGAGCTCCTCAGCACAGCTGTAATCTGGATCAGAGCTATGGAGCCCGCCACCAGCCAGCCAGGAGAGTGGTGGCACGTCACAGCATCTCTGCTTATATACTGTATGTGGCTGGGATGGAGAGCCTGAGGTTTCTGCCTGTTTTGCTGACTCTTGCACCCCGGTTCCTGGCCCCCAAGCCCTACTCTGTTGTCGCCCCTTCACAGCCTTCAGCAGTGCCCTGAATGAGGAACCTGGACATGGATCAGATGAGTGTTTGACCTCTCCTTTTCATACTACCTGTCTGTGACCCAGCAGGGACAGTGTACAGGGAGACTCACTCTTGTTGCCTTTGCAACCAGCCAGGCAGAGAGCAGAGACCAGCAGCAAACATCTCACAGTCCTTTCCTGTAAAAACAAGCAGGCTCTGGGTAACTCAGATTTTTAGCATGCTCCCTGGAGATGTTTGCACTCATTCAAAAAGAGCCAACTCTCAATGATGGGTGCGATAATTTCTGTACTGTATCTCCTCCAAAAACTCTAGGTTGAATGGCACAAAATCATTTCCTATCCCAAAGGGCCAGATAAGCAATGCCTCCCCCAGCAGGCGAATCCAAGCATCAAATACTGTCCTGAATTTAGGTAGGTATTCCATAAAGAAGAGGTGGGAGAAACTAGACCTCGGACCCGCAGGGATGTGCTGACAGTGATAAAGCCACATTTCAGTAAGAACAGTCACTTTGAGTAAAACCGCACAGCTGAGGCATCAGTCCAGGCTCCCCAAAGAGGAAAGGAGTTTTCCTTCTCCCACTACAGCTCTTTCGAAGAATTAGTATTTGCAAAAGGATCCTTGCTTTTCCAGTAACCCGTACCCGTAACAAGGAGACAACAGGATAAAAAACCCCCAAAGCCTTGAACACAACTAAAATTAATGCCACAAAGCCTCAGATGAAGTCAATCTCTCCCCTTGGTACAGATAATGGATTTCTGTAGGGAAATTAATGGCACGGTGCTGGATGAGCCCTGGACACTGAAGTCTCCTTATCAGAGATGTGGATATGAGTCAGCCAGGGCCAGTGGCCGGAGCAATGCTTTGCCACCCCTCTTCTGCCCTGCAGGTGCACTGAGAGCAGGGCAAAGCCAATGCCAAAAGCCCCGCTCTGGTCTGGTAGCACATCAGGTGCCCCCTCCACCTGACCCTGAGTGGCTGTGACCGCTGGACTTCCAGGTGAGGAGGGTTTATTCCCTGCTCTGCTCCTTGCTCGCTGCAGCAGTCCTGAGAGATCCCACCAGCATCAAGATCTCACCTTGTTCTCATCCCACTTACCATCGCCAGGCCACTCTATGCTCCTCCACTCACCGCTGCCCCAGGTTGCTCTCGTGCTCCCCGCCGCGTGCCTTATATCGCCTTCCAGCAGCTCATCCTTCTCCCCCACACAAACACGCTGCCTCCACGATTGCACAAGAGCCAGCTTAGCACCCTTCGGTGGTGGCCAGGGAGGAAAGGACTCTGTGAAACTCCATCCTCCTGCGCAGATGACCCTTCCGATTAGCTGACAGCTCGTGAACGCTGACCCAATCCGTGGCCCTGATGGGATCCCGAACAGGGGGGGTATCTGCAAAATCCCAAGGAATCTGGGGTTTTGTGCATCCAACTGGTTTTGTGGTACCTGCTTTTGACGCAGCAATAACAACAGATACCACAGTGGCACATGTGAAGGCCAGATAACCGTGTGTACTGAATACATGCGGTTTTGCAACCACAACGTACATTTGCTTTGGCTCTTTTTTTAATGACTTCTGATATCTAAGATCTGGTGAGAAGGACTGGTGAGAGATGGAGGGGTGAGGGCTTGGTCCTACCACGCTTTGCTTGGGAAACAGCAACCAGCTGCAAATAGCAGTCATCACTCACAGCGATGCTTCTTGGTATATATTGACTACACTCTGTGGTTCCTCAGAGCTTCAATTGCTACAGTCACCAAAACATAGCAGCAAACATGAACATCCATCCATCCATCCAGGTTTTTTCCTAACCACAAGGAAAACCAAAAAACAAAAGTGTTCAGCACTTGACTCTCCTTGCAGCCTAATGAACTACCAACTTTAAAAAAAGAAAAGAAAAAAAAGAAAGAAAAGGCCTCCTGCCAGCCCTTGCTGCCAGCTTTTGGGCGAGAATCTCTGCTTTCCGTTACATATTTTACAAAGCAATTAACCGGGACAGAAGCTTGCACAGACTCGCTAGAGGTGCAAAGGCAGGGCAGCCCACAGGCTTAGAAAAGGATGGAAACAAAGGATGAGAAGCAGGGTGGGGGGAAGGCACCTTTTCTTTCTTTTTTTTTTTTTTTAAAGAGGGTTGAAACTCGTGAGTTTAAGAGCAGCCTTGTGGTCTCTGAGGGGCTGGTGGCAAAGCCATCCTAGTGGGCAGGGTTTGGCTGCTTCCCCCTCATTTTGCCCCAAAATTCTACAGGGCGGAGGGGGCTGCCACCAGAACCGTGCTGTCTCCCCGGGTGGCAACGGGGCTGCTGTCAGGAGCTTTCAGTCAGGGAGACGCTCAGGCCAGCGGCGGGAAGGGCTGGGACAGCCGAAGGGGTGCGGGATGGGCACATGAGGTGCCCGTGGGGGCAGCCCAGGGGGGTGGGAGGTGATTCCAAGAAATTAATCGCCAAATTTAGCAGTGATTCAGCATTCTTTATCAGCAGCGCTGGATGCACGGGGGATCCTTCCACCTAGCATGCATACCGTGCTTGTGTTAGTTACAGGCTTCTAGTTTCAGTTTTTATACATATTCATAAGACTTGCAAGAGATGATTAACATACCAACAATTTTGCCGGAACTCATTATCATAGGCAACTCCCATTTCCGTATGTCCATTTTAGTCCTTTTGGGGGTCTTCAGAGACATCTGGTGGTCTTTTACTTCTTCCACTCTTCTTCATCACCATGTCCTTTTGCTGAACTTTTAGCTCTCATCTTCCTTTTTCTTGATTGACAGCAGTCTCAGGTCCTGTTCTCCTAACAAGGCCCTTGGTAATGAGTTAAGAGTTCCTGCCTTGAAGTGCAGTCCCTGATAATGAGCGCAACGTCCTTGATTTAAGGGTCTTCTTGTCACGTTTATGCCAGATGTGGTCATGCACTGGTACAAAGTTACACACTACTACATACCATGGTAACAGGCTTGTGTTTCTAAGATTAACTCTCTAGTTCCCTTAGTATCAGAGGCCTAGGGGGGGCCTGAGGGTAGGCCGGGGGGAGGCTCTGGGAGAGGCCGGGGGAGGCCCCAGGTAGGCCGGGGGGAGGCCCTGCCGGGGAGGCCCTGGCCAGGCCCCGGGGTAGGCTGGGAGGGAGGCGCGCGTCTCCTTTCGCAACAGGCGTTGCCATGGTGCGCGGGCCCGGCCAGGGCTGTGACGCGGAGGCGGTGAGGCCGGGGGAGGC
>NW_009606799.1:9436-26611 GCF_000690535.1 Cariama cristata | reverse complement strand
AAAACATGTAGCTGTACTGTCAGAAGGTGCAGTTACCTAGAGGGTCTTAACTGAAAGAAAAACTCCTGAAAGGAGAAATAGCCCTGTTTTAGCCAAACCAGGACAAAGGGAGAGCAATTTGTTAAGAATTCTTTCTTGTTAGGGGGCAGGAGATTGAGAATGCTTATAAAAAGTACCAAAGCAATCTTCATCACAAAGATCACTCTGTTACGGTAAATGGACCTGATACATGGATGGAAATCCTGATACCTGTTTAGCTCTAACAGGTATGAAGCCTTTCATATCAGCTAACTTAATTTCCATGTCTTCATAAAAGGTCTTTTCAGAGTCATCCTTTTTAGTCTAGTCAGGATGCATTTAACCTAACCATATGAAGAAGCTTTAGCTAAATATCTATTCATTGTGGTTTAAGCCTAGGCAGCAACTAAGTACCACACAACCTCTTGCTCACTCCCCCCATGTTAGGGTGCAGGAGAGAATCAGAAGAGTAAAAGTGAGAAAACTCATGGGTTGAGATAAAGATAGTTTAATAGCTAAAGGAAAAGACATGCATGCAAGCAAAGCAAAACAAAGAATTCTTTCACCACTACCCATCAGCAGGGAAGCAGGGCTCCACCACATCTGACTATTACTTGGGAAGACAAATGCCATCACTCTGAATGTCTCCTCCTTCCTTCTTCTTCCCCCAGCTGTATGTGCTAAGCATGATGTCATATGGTATGGGATATCCCTTTGGTCAGTTGAGATCAGCTGTCCAGCTGTGTCCCCTCCCAACTCCTGTGCACCCCCAGCCTACTCTCTGGTGGGGTGGGGTGAGGAGCAGAAAAGGCCTTGATGCTGTGCGAGACCCGTTCAGCAATAATGAAAACAAATACAAATATTATCAACACTGTTTTCAGCACAAATCCAAAACATAGCCCCATAGCCACTACTGTGAAGAAAATTAACTCCATCCCAGCCAAAACTAGCACATTCTCCACCCCTTATTTCACAACATTTATGTCATGCTCAGGTACCACATTATCCAATACAACCTCATTACCTGCCACCACCCATCCCATCCTATCATTCTGTTAGTTTGTGGACCACCCTGAGAAGATGTCTGAAAATGTCCATTGGGTTAATTTAATCCATGACTTTGGGCTCTATCTGTTATGGTGGTCACTCAGGACAGGGGAGATGGTGTGATGCATGGAGTTACTGGGCACCAAAGTCAGTTCAGGTTGTGTCACTTCTGCACTTGCACTGCTTCTTGTAAGGCTTGTCCTCCATTGGTTCAGGTCGTTCCTGCTATAGTAATTTCTATAACACGCAAATCAAATAATGGATTACAAGAATTTAAAGGTTTTTCCATTGCAATCTCCACCTCTGGTCCCTTTGGACCAGACCATTTTGTGTTTGACATTGCAATGAACTCCTCCCCTTGCTACTACCCTGGCTAGTAACAAGGAATTCCTGATAAAGTAATTCTCATAACAGGCCACTCAAGTCCCCAGTTACAACAATTTAAAGGTATTTCCATTACAATCTCCACCCCTGGTCCCGTTGGACCAGACTATCGGGTTTAACATTGTAATGAACTCCTCCCCTTGCCTCTGCTCCCGCTTGGACTTATCCACAGACTGCAGTCCCTTAGGAGAGTACCTGCTCCAAGTGGAGCCTTACCTATGAGCCACAGTCTCTTCAGAGGTATACCTCCGAAGTGGCATAGGCTTATCCATAGCCACAGTCACTTTGAGGTGCATCTGTTCCAGTATGGCCTTATCCATGGACCACAAGGCCTTCAGAGATATACCTGCTCCAGCATGGTCTTACCTATAGCCACAGTCCTTTCCGAAGTCAACCTGCACCAATATTGCCTTACTCATGGCTGCAGTCCTGCAAGGGGTGTACTTGCTCTGTCATGGGCTCATGAATGGCCACACTCTCTGAGGTGCTCCAGCATGGCCTCATGCACAGTCACTGATGCTTCAAGGTGTACTT
Source organism: Cariama cristata (assembly GCF_000690535.1). Lineage (NCBI taxonomy): Eukaryota > Metazoa > Chordata > Aves > Cariamiformes > Cariamidae > Cariama > Cariama cristata. The sequence continues at coordinate 24,628 of NW_009606799.1, read as the reverse complement.
TCTCCAGCATGGTCTTATCCTTGGGTCACAATCGTTTCAGAGATATCCCTGCTGCAGCACAGACATAACCATGGCCACAGACGCTTCCAGACGTACTTGGCCTTGGCATGGACTTACCTGCAGCCACAGATGCTTTGGGGTGCCCTGGTCCTGCATTGACTTATCCACAGGTCACAGTCCCTTCAACCTGAGTTCACACTGGAGTTCCAACCTGTCCGGTACAGCAGCACAGAAACAGCAGCAATGCCCTGGCCATCTGCCAGCCCAGGTGCATCACCATTGCTGTTATCAAAATGTTCCCAAGAACAGCAGGGTCAGATAAAAACACGTACAGCAGTACAGCAAGCAGTGAAAGCAAAAAACAGCCACTAACGAGCACTAGACTCTAATAAACAGTAAGGTAAATAAGCCCCATGGCAAGCACAGGAGACTACCAACTAATAGCTAAACAGCAATAACAGTTATAAATTTGATCTGGCACATTCCAATCAAATCCACCATTATCTCAAACCCTTTGAGCTCCATGTTGGGCATCAAAAAAGACTGTCGTGGTTTAACCCCTGCCAATAACTAAGAACCACACAGCTGTTCGCTCACTCCCTGCTCCCAATGGGATGGGAGAGAGAATCGTAAAAAAAAAGGAACATTTGTGGGTTGAGATAAAGGCAGTTTAATAGGATAGAAAAGGAATGGAAAATAACAATAATAATAATAAAAGAATTAGAATATACATAACAAGTGATGCGCAAAGCAATTTTTCAGCACCTGCTGACCGATGACCAGTCAGTTCCTGAGCAGTGGCCCCTGGCCAGCTTTCACCCTAGTTTGTATACAGAGCATAATGTCATATGGTATGGAATATCCCTTTGGCCAGTTGGGGTCAGCTGTCCTGGCTGTGGCCCCTCCCAATCTCTTGTGCACCCCCAGCCTCCCTGCTGGCAGAGGCAGCATGAGAAGCTGAAGAGTCCTTGACCACCACTTACCAACAACTAAAATATCAGTGTGTTATCACCATTATTCTCATCCTAAATCAAAACACAGCAGTATACCAGCTACTGGGAAGAAAATTAACTCTATTCCAGCCAAAACAAGGACAACAGCCTCCCTCTATAGTTGGTAGAAAGACAGAGAGGCATTTCTAGTCGTCTACAATTGATCAACCTTGAGATGGTTTCTCCACTTGTGTTTCCTGTCTCTAAAAAACCTATTACACGGTTTATTTATGTGACAAAGCTAGACTGATTCTCTAAGATTTATAAACTCAAATAAAGTCCCCTTAAGTTAACATGACCACTTATCAAGATATGTTAAAAGTGGTATTTTTTAAACCAGTTGTGGTATGGAGCTACTTGTGATACTAAGAAATTGAATTAAAAAGTCCACTGCATTTTTATATAAACCCACATTGTTTCAGAACTTCCTTATGAAAATCCATGTACCTGTCTTCTGTTATTTCCTCTTATTTGTTAAGATAACTTTGTTAAGAATCCTTCAGATTCTCAAGGGCAAGATTGCCATTTGTCTTTTGTTTATAAAGTAGCTACCATAATTCACCCATGACTAAAAACTTCTCATGGTGTCATCATCAAAGTAACAATATCTCTAGAAATCATAATCTCTGAACATTTTTCTGGTATTGGTTTCCCTTTCCTTTGTTTCTTGCAACTAAAGCTAAAACTATGCTTTTACACATGATAATTTGTTCGTATCTCATGCATTTTCAGTCTGTTACATAGCCTGTACTCCTTTTTTTCTGATAATAATGACAAAGGCTGCGAATAGAAAGTTGTAAAGGAACCAGTGTGACAGAAGGGAAACATATCTGAAGTCTAGGTGGGGAGGAAGTATTAGTGATAAACTGCCAGTTTCATGCTTTCTCTGGCAACCTACATTACCTTTTTCCCCCTAATACTACAACACCATTGAGTAGGTCTCTGACACAATGACTGCATTATCCACTGATGAAATAAGGAGCTATTATTGGTCCATGTTTCTGCATTTGACAAGGGGCAGCTATAATTTTACTTTGTGTGTGCATTTCACCTGCAGCCTTTCTGAAAGCACTCATCTGTATGCAGCAAGGCTAAGAGCCAGGCAAGCACACGTTCTGCCCCCGTCCATGGCGTGTCACAATGGCAGCACCTAGGAAATGCATTAATATTTATTGGAAGTGAACAAAGAAATCAAAGCACCTCTGTCTGCTTCCCTCTCAATTTATTCCACTTTTTATAAATTTAATTTCAGAATACTTTTGGGAGAGATAAACCCTGCACCAGTTACAGCAAGACATGAATGCACACATATGATACTCAACTGTACATGAGAAACTTCATGCTGATTTTTTTCAATGAGTTTGTGATTCCCTCCACCTTTTTAAAATTTTAACACTTTTTAATCTCTCTTCTAATGAAAAGGCATTTAATATGCACTTTCTCCTCATTAAGTACTTCTTTCTGTGTCTTCTTTAGGGTACAAGGATGCCTTCTTTCTCCTACAGTCCAGAGATCAGCTGGGCAGAACCAGAACACCACAGTCCATATGTACGCTGTGCCAACTTCACACATGAAACCATCCCAGAGGTTCACAGTAACTCGTATTTCCCCTTCCCATACCAAGAAGACCATAATGAGCAAGAAGTCTGTGTATTCATTAGTGCTGTGGATAGATACTTCCTCCAGCACCCTATTCACTTCTGTGTTTTCTGCAGGAGGGGCTGGAGGTGAAATGCCTCCTGAGGGGAGATGGAATTAACACAGTCCCCGGTATAGGATGTCTGAGGTGTATCATCTAACAGCTAAACTCTGCAGTGCTGTAGCTTTTCCCATCTGAGTACTTTCAAGTACTATTTTTTTTGGAAACTAATCTGTCACACAGTTAAGGCTTTGACCTCTTTGTGCTCTCTGGGATCTGAGTGGTTAATGAATCACCAAAACTCTTGAAGGTGGGCAAATAGTCTCCTGCAGACAACTGTACTGCCAAAACAGGCAAAGTGATATTTCCTGCAAGAAATGACTTGCCAACTCAGCCAATGAATTTAGGTTTTAGAAATTGGGTTCAAGGCCTTTGCTACATCTCTGTCACTGAGTCCCTTTCTGTCCTGTGTCTAGTCAATGGTAAATTCTGCAAAACAGAGACTGTCTATTGCCATGTTACAGCTGCAGTGTGTGGAAGCAAAAGGTTTTCAATAAATAATGAATATGATGAATATGAAAATGACTGTTGTGTTTTAACCCAAGCCAGTAACTAGGTACCACACAGCTGCTTGCTCACTCCTCCCTGACCCCAGCAGAGTGGGGAGGAGAATCAGAAAAAAGGCAAAACCCATGGGTTGAGATAAGAACAGTTTAATAATTGAAATTAAAAAAAAAAAAAGTGTAGTGAAAAGGGGTATAACAAAAAGAGGGAGAGAAATTAAACCCAAGAAAGGAAAGTGATGCACAATACAATTGCTTACCACCCACTGACCAATGAATAATAACTTGTTAGATACTGGGACAGGGATGGTCTAAGTATAAGTAAAGAAGGGCAGGCAGGCAGACATCGAACCATCACTTCCCATAAATGTGGTAATTTCCTCACACTCAGTCTCATAAAGAGACATGATGCTCACACTGCATCTTGTGATGGCAGTACCTATATTCCTTTGTAGCTGCTTGTGGGAAGGGACTGGGCACAGTAGGATGTGCTGCATGGATGGTCCTGGTTGCCATATAGAGCGGAAACTTTGCTATGGCTTCAAATATGGGAAAAGAAGTTGGATGAGTAACCAGAGCTGTGGTAGGGGAGGAGGAACTGTGGTCAAGGAAGGCAGTACAACCTGTTCCCAAGACCCTTCTTCTGTGCCCAGAGATAAAAATCTATTTCAGTAGTCTCCTGGGCAGGTACCTTTTAAAGTTGCACCAGGGGAGATTCAGACAGGACATTAGGAAGCATTTTTTTACCAAGAGGGTGGTGAAACACTGGAACAGGCTTCCTAGAGAGGTGGTCAATGCCCCAAGCCTGTCAGTGTTTAAGAGGCATTTGGGCAATGCCCTTAATAACATACTTTAACTTGATCAGCCCTGAATTGGTCAAGCAGTTGGACTAGGTGATTGTTGTAAGTCACTTCCAACTGAAAATATTCTATTCTACTCTCAAGTCTCTCTTTACTGGAGTTAAAGCATTCAATTATTTCCGAGGACTTGTAAAAGGCATAGGTTTTTCTGTTTTCTGTAGGAAAAGTCTCAATTCAGCCCAGACACTTCCAGGTGCTCTCTCAAGCTGCAAATCTCTTCCAAGTCAAACTGCCTATGATAGACAAAGGATTGTTAAAAAAAGGGGTTTGTCTGATTTGTAAATGAAGAGTTCAGTCTTTGACTGTCTGTGGTCAAGTCTGCCGTGACAACAAAAGACTCAGCAACATTATGGTCCTAGAGCTGTTAGTCTCATCTCCCCTGAGTTGCTTGACTTTGAGAAATTTCACTTTGAAAGTGTGCATGCACATTACTTCTTCAACTCCATTCACTAGCTTTTGGGTTTCAGCCTGACTTCCATTTTTGCCTATATAGTTTACCGTTTCAGCTGTACAAATTATTCTTGAAAGTTTATCAGTCTAGTTACAAATAAAAGGTCAGTAAAAGTAGAAACACAATTCTCCACCCCTTTTGCATATAACACACCTGAATGATTAATAGCTCCCAGTGATACACAGGGATTTCTTTTAATATTTTGTTTCTGTATTTTCAAATGGATTCTAACACTTTGAAGAATAAAAGGAAAGGCAAATCAGCTGATCTTTTTAAGGAGAGGTCACTTTCCACGCTAGGAGATATTGACAAAGATCATAAAGTCTTGATCTTTTCAGATGCTTACAACCAAAATATATGGTTTATAATTTAACAGTCCTCTGACCCTAATACCTGCTCATGTGTCCTGTTTATGTCTTCAGTTAAATGTAAAACTGTTGGCCAACAGCTCTATATGGCTGCATTTTACCTGTCCCCACAGCTCTGCTGAAAGCAGAGGAAGAGTGAGATGACTCAGGGGTTGTTTCCATGAAACACCTCAAAGATTTGAAGCAAAAATCTGTATGTAGACATGTTTTTTAACTATGGATAACACCTGGTGACATGAACTCTGCTTCTAATTTGCTACCATCACATGAATAACTAATTCAATAACGATGCTGTCAGCAGCAATTTGAGCTTAAATGGTTCCTGGGATATAAACTCAGTTCATCTCCATTTTGGGGATGCTAGTACAATACTCCCTAATGTTGTCACCTTTACTCCCTAAAGGTGAGTCTTCCCCAAGACTAGTATGTGTCTGTTATTTTGAAAGGATAAGAAAATAAGAAATCAGTGCCACAGCTTCCAGGATGATTTAATTCTTTGTTACTTACATATCAACATAATGTTCTTTTTTCTAAACAAAATATTACAAATATAGTAAATCGTCACTATGGCTCCACACGCTCATTTGGTAGCCCTAGGCAATAGTAATTTAACTTGTTTACCACATGAAATTGCTTTGGTTTCTCTACTTTTTTCATGATTCAAGGCAGTAAATATCCCAAAATTTAGTACTGCAGCAAGCTTATTTTAATTTGCAAAGTCAGGCACTGGAAGAAAGAGCTTAAAAAAAATTAAAAGCCAGTTAATTGCATTGCTGATTTTCTTGCTGTAGTGATAAATTTAAACCTTCATGAAAGTTACATTTACTCTAGCTATGTAGTAAAACAGCAATATCGTATTTGCTGGGTTAGTCATTCATTTTCTTCCACAGAGAGCAAAGTTTGAATTTAGCCTGACCAAAGTCAGCAAAACAAGAATTATTAGATAGTGATAACTAATAAAAATATTGGTAAAATAAGTCTGATGGTCCCAGTTAAATGTTGAATAAGCTGGAATCCATATCAGAAAACCATTGCATGGTTAACACATATGATAGTATGTGCTCCAAAGAGAGACTTAAGATGAATCGGGCATGGAAAGTGAACAAGCTTCTCAACACACTCTCCTCTAGTTAAAGGCTGACATGCTCTTGTAAAGCCAAAGGCAACCCCTGCCACATTGAAGTGTATCTTATTCTAGAAGGAAACAGCGATTTAAAATTCAGAAATATATTAATAATGGTTATTATTAATTATTAATAATATAATCTGGTATTAATGAGCGCTAGTTTGGGAATAAAACCTGACAGCTGTTCACCTGCAAGTGGTGATTTTATTGCCACACATGCTTGCCATTCCAGAGTCAACATATGTGTCAAGTGCCTAACTTTGGTACCTATAACAATGGAGTTAAGACAAGGACGTAAATCCCCTGGTGTCATACATCTCAAGAAAATACCAAAGGAATAATAATAGAAGTCTATTTTTTTTTTCCTTACTTTAGGATCAGGATATCACTGTGATTTTTTAAGAAAGAGATTGGCTAGTGTTCAGAAAGAATGGTCATATAATTGGTGAAAAAAATCGTAGAAACAGAAAAGCATCCATTTCTTGGAAGGGTTTGAAGATCTTCACTTCTCATTCTTTTTGTACCTTCTCTTCAGGATAGAGATTAATTTGGTCCCAAACACTGTTGCCTTATTTTTCTTTATTTTTGCTGCATTCAAGTGTCAACTGATGATTTGCCTTGAGTTATTACTTGCTTATTGCAAGTATAAGAAATAATAATACTACTACCACTAATAGTATGTTAGTAGAAGTTTGAATTTAATTTATTCACAGATTTTCTGTCCAACTCTGTTGGCATGTGAATACTCTGTTGACTATATAGCATTACATTTCATCAGGTTTGTTCTGCTATTCAGAGGGACATCAATAGGCTGAAGAACTGGACCCATGGAAACCTCATGAAGTTTGGCAGAAGGAAGTATGAAGTCCTCCATTTGGAGAGGAATAACTCAAGGCACCAGCACAAGCTGGTGACAACTGGTTGGAAAGCTGCTTGGCAGAGAAGGTCCTGGTGGTCCTGATGGACAACAAGCTCCAACCATGAGCCAGCAACATGCCCATGTGGCAAAAGAAAGCAAACAGCCTTTTAGGGCTGCATTAGGCACAGTGTTGCCCCCAGGTCAAGCTAGGTGATCCTTTCTCTCAGCAGCGGTGAGGCACAGCTGGGGTGATGTGTTGAGTACTGGGTTCCCCACTACTGGAGAAATGGATCCATTGGACCAAGTTCAGTGAAAGGCCACAAAGAGGATGAAGGCACTGGAGCATCTGGTGTATGAGGAGAGGCTATGAGAGCTGGAACTGTTCAGTCTGGAGAAGAGAAAGTTCTGAGGGAACTTGTCCATATGCAAAAATATTTGGTAGGCCATGTTGGGGGACTAAAGAAGATGGAGGCAGACTATTCTCAGTGGTGTCCAGTGATGGGACAAGAAGCAAAGGGGGCAAACTGAAATGCAGGAAATAGCATGTAAATGTTAGAAAATAGATTTTTTTTTGCTATGAGGGTAGTCAAACACTGGCACAGGTTGCCCAGGGAGGTTGTGAAGTCTCCATCCTTGAAACTATTCAAAACCTGACTGGATGTGGCCCTGAGCAACCTGCTTTAGGTGACCATGCTTGAGGAGAGGTTTCAACTAGATAGTCTCCAGTGATCTTTCTAGCCTCAGCTATTATGGGAATTCAAACTCACATTTCCAAATGCTCTACCCTGTTGATTTTGCTGAAGGAAAATTGTAGGTGAAGAAATATGAACTTGAAAAGGATACAGTTAGGTAATATTTGTCATTGTTTCTAGTTACAGCATGGATTTTGAGGGAACTTGGGGGAGAGTAGGTAAGTCAGCCAAGAAGTCCTAGAGTGCTCACACTGACAGTCCTGCCACCTTGATCAGCTGCCCCTTTTTGAGGAAAAAGTGAAAAAAAAAATCCAGGAAAACACAGCTCAACATTAGGAAAGTCCTGTGGGTGTGTGGGGGTTTATGGTTTTTTTTTTTGTTGTTGTTGATTTAGGGTTTTTTTTTGGGTTTTGGTGGTTTTTTTTTAAAGTATTTTATATTTAAGTTTTTAAGACAAAAGGATGCAGAAACGCAGAGTCATGGAAAACGACACCTAGGCCATAAACGGAGGGATTCAATTGCCTGAGCATAAGTGTATGCTGCCATTTTAAGCATGTGAAATATTTCACTGCTTTCTTGCTGCCACTCCAGAGGAATCTGGGTCTCCTGTGTTTCTGTGTTAAATCTATTAAACCTGTGTAAAAGTCTTGAATGTTACTGGGCATCTCAAATGGTATGAGGCATATATTTAGGATACCTGCTTGGGACTCAGCACTTGCACTTGCAGCCATTTTGACTTTTGTGTGGCTATATCATCAGCAGACAGATTTACCAGATTCTTTAACACAGCCAGGAAAAGACAGATTTTTTACCAAACTGTAGATAACTTTACCAGGTCACAGAGATCTGCTAACAGTTTGCTTTTTGTATGCATGTTCATACACCACTTTGCATAATTTTCTCATGAAAATTGTCTCTGTAATGAAGCATCATACCTTGAAAATCCTCAGCTCTCTTCTGCTCCTAACAATGCTTATTGCCTGTATCCTTGATAATTTAAATAATATCAAATAGACAATTTGTGTAACAGGATATGACAGCATCCTCACAAAAGCAGAAAGAAAAGCAAATAAAGACCAAGCACTCTCCCACCTTTCAGACCCAATTCCTGATCCTCAGTATTAACTTTGTTATTTCTTTTAATCTGTTTGGAGAAACCACTCCTGGACAGGGCATCCTTATTGCAGGGATCATTAATTTGAAGAGCAGCAAACGAAAAATAGGGAATTGTATTTCAGTCACAAAACGGATCAAAGAAAACTTTCCTAGGGCAAGGTGCTGTTGTCAAGATTGTCCTGAAGAAAGGAAAATCATTACAGAGGATTATCTATAACAGTGATTCTCAACCTTTCTTTCAGCCCATATACCCCAAGGCAGAAATACAGTGTGACTGATTATGATTACCACACACGCACACAAAGACCCACTCTTCTACAGATATATTTTTGCACATGTTCTATAATGTCTCGTGATATTATTCCTAAAAACAGGCCCACTATGGACAAATGCACATGCTCAGCTTAAAAATAATAATAATACTAATAACGAAAATATATATTCTCTTCAATCTCCCAGGCAGTGTGACTCAGCAAATATTAAAAAATGAATCCTCTGTTTGGAGAATGATGTGACAAGAGATTAATTCTGTAGCTCTTCCTCAGTTACTGCTCACTGGAGCTTCACAAAGGTCACCATTTTAAGGTGATTTTTCTGGAGAGACATTGATCCTTTCACTTCCAATTATCCCTGGATGGGATGCAACTAATGAAAAGGTATCCTTTAATTTTATTAACTTGGGGTACCCTTGGACCTTACTTGGGTTGTGGGACACTACCTATATCTGTGCTACCCCGTAATGGATTCCATTCTCAAGGCTCCCCAACTTTGCAGCAGCTTGTACCTATGCAGCTAAATCTGCTTTCCCCCCAGATCCATGTGGTCTGATACTTGCTGCCTAATGGGAACACTGTTTTGTCATGCTACACCTATTTCTGAATATCTAAGAGACTGAGATATGCTGTCATGGGCTAATACCATGCAGGAAGCATGCTAGCAATTAACTACTATCACTTAAACACAGTTGAATACAGCACACAATTCAGGACTATATTGTGGTCCTGTTTAGATTTCTAGTGTAGGCATAACTCCTCTGGCACAGTAGCATGTTCAGCTAATGGACAAAACTGTTTCCAGGGTCTTGCTCTTCATGGCAGGGATTTTAGAGTTCTTGTAGCTGTTATTGAATACTCAGAGCAATGAAACCCTTTCCCAGAGTGAGGCTTAGAGCTTCTTCCACAACACAAATTGTAGAAAGAAGCATATTTCATAGCAGAGGACTCAGCACTTGGCTTCGTAACATTTCAGCGTACCCAGCCTCAACTCAAAAGCTAAAAGACATTGAAGGTTATGTTATGATCTTCCTGAAAACATATATTAATCTCTGTCCCAGTGGTAGGCATGAAAGAAATGAAATCACATGCAGGAGAGGAAAAAAGAAGTCTTGTTTCTTATTCTCCGTCCTCCTCACCAAGTTTGCTGTGGGAGTGCAGCAAAGCATTTTTCCTTTCTTATTTTTTCAATTATCAGAATGGATATAGTAATACCTTCCTCACAGTCATAGTATAAAGATATTATCATCTATAAAGTCATTTTAGGTCCTTGGCTAGAACTTGCAAGGTGATAGTGAAGACATTTTTTATGAGACAGTATTATGACATTTGTTAAATGGGTCCTAGTTCACAGTTCAGAAAAAACTTCTTCCTAAAATGATCATGACGAAGAAATGCAAAGAAGAGTAAAGGATATCAACTTCCAGGCTTACTAAGACAAAAAAAAAATAAAAAAGGAGGTTCTGCAAAAAATACATGAACATGTAAAATCAAAAATCTTATTATGATCAGAAAGCTGCAACATGTCTCCTGTGAAGAGATTCTGAGAGAGTGGTGATTGTTCAGCCTGGAGAAGAGAAAGCTTCGGGGACACCTTATTGCAACCTTTCTGTATTTAAAGGGGACTTACAAGAAGGATGGACAGAGGACTTTTTACCAAGGCCTGCAGTGACAGGACAAGGGACAATGGTTTTAAACTAAAAAAGAGTAGATTTAGATTCGATATAAGGAAGAAATCTTTTATTATGAGGGTAGTGAGGCAGTGACACAGGTTGCCCAGAGAAGTTCTGGATGGCCCATTCTTGAAATTGTTCAAAGTCAGGTTGGATGGGGCTTTGAGCAACTTGATCTAGTGAAAGATGTCCCTGTCTACGACAGGAGGATTAGACTAGATGATCTTTAAAGGTCCCTTCCAACCCAAACCATTCTGTGATTCTACAAAATCCTAGCACAATGTACCATAATAAAAATGCATTTTCCCAGACAAGCACAAACAGAATTTTTATGTGATGAAATATTACAACTATTACTAGATCACAGAAACATTGTGAACTGGTTGTGTTATGCTGTGGATTAGAGAGGTCATTATCTAGGACAGTGCTTAAAATACCTCTCTAGTCTTTCTGTTGTATGAATCTCACTTGGAGTGGTACTATCTTGGAGCTGAAAAAAAGCAGAATGAAATGAAGTTACCATCACAGCATGCTTCAGAGAGAACTCAGTGCATTGCGATTACACATACTACACACTTCTGCATTTCCCTTGGAAGCAAGACAGCTGTAGATGGCCATAGAGGCACAGCAGATGCTCAGTGCCAATTGTTAAACCCTAGTGGTTACTTTAATTGCCCCTTTCCATGAATTTGAGATGTTGCCATGGTAGGATAGCAACAGAGGTTGCTGTCACTCAAGTCCTCTGAACCTACAGTTCTGCCTGAAAAAAAAAAATGCACCCAGTTAAAAGGAAAAGAAACTTCCATAGGCTTATGACAAGCTTGTAAGCAAAAATGTAAAGGGAAGTGAAAGGAGGAGGGGGAAGTTTTGACTTAGTTGTAGATTCAAGGTTTTACCTGAAAGTTTCATAAGGCAGCTGTGAGTGTTTTATGAGAGACAGGATCCTCAGCAGCAAAGTTACAGCATGATGGACTCTGACATTTTGTAAAACCATAAAACGTGTCAGTAGCTTTAGGAATGCTTTGACCTCCTGAGGTTCCTGTCCAATTTAGCTATAGCAACTGTTCGATTCTCACAATTAATGGTTACATTCAGTCAAGGGAGGGAGAGAAAAGGGTGACAGGAAACATCACCTTAAAACAAAGACAGCGTTTCTTTTTTTCTGCTCTAGTTCCAATTTCAGAGACCCTACCCACCTCCATTCTTCCCTGTGTGTTAAATATTTTCATAGCTCTAATTTTCCCTTGCATCTATATTTGCAGGCCTCTTGCCCTGTAAATATGCATTAATGGAATAATTCTCCTCATCTGATTTTTTAACTAATAAATCATAAGGTTATTTTGCAGACATTTTATTTTACATTTGATAGTTCTTACACAGACCCCATGTTAGCCTGGTTGGTTTGTTGTTTCTTCTGGTTTGAGCATAATCATGCTGATGTCTGTAATTTAGGTATCACGGCTTTTCTCCAGAGCAAAAAAGTCACTTTGAGACCTTGAACATCCCAAAAGCAAGAGCAGACACATGGGGGACTTAATCTATGGTTGGAGGATGAGTCTTGCTAGCTACTAGATGAAAGGTGGCAGCTTAAGAGAGCACTACAGAGTGGAGTAATCTCCTTTCCCCACATTACTACAAAACAGATGAGACATTATGAAACAAAAGAATACTTATATCTTGTCTTCTTTTACACTTACATTTCCACATGAGGAAGAGAGGAGAGGAAAGCACTCTCCAAGAAACTTGAACAATAGAAGTTTTGAGAAAGAACCTGTTGGTCAAACAGCAACGTGTGTTGCTAAGGCAGGTCCACCCTGTGAGGCAGCACAGAGCTTCACACGTGTTCACATACATGACAAGATAATTCAGATCTCGCTCAGTGATCAAGCACAGATTTCCCAGTAAGGTCTTCTCCGCTGCCACTACATGATACTATACATTTGTTTCAGATTTGTCCCGTTTACAAGAATGATTATTAGTCATGTATTGCAACTCCAGTGTACTTCTGGTGCATATGTCTTCCTGGGATTTTCTAGATATAAGCAGAGAAATGCAGCTGTGGAAATCCTTTCCCTGGGACGTTGCAGATACTAGAAGTTGACAAGGTATGAAGAGGAGCCTGGACAAGTTTGCAAGGAAAAAGTCCATCAAATCCACGCAGTAAATGCATGGAAAACATCCTATCTCAAAAAGGTTTTTTATCCTCAGTTAATAAGTGGCTGGGAGAGACACTAGAGGTGGAACCATACATGCTTGCTTTGATATTGTACATGTTCATTGGCATCCAGTTTTGACTGTTGTTGGAGATGTTAGAAGGATCTTTTTGACTCATTGTAGGTGGCCTTACATTTTTATGGTTTTAGAGATCCTTAAACATGCTCCTTCAAAATGTGTCTTACCTTTCCCTAAATATGGACTAGGGGCATGTAGAGAGGGGAGATGCTCCTGTGATGGTCATGATGTAGGTAACCACCATTGTTACACTCCTGAAGACACCTGCAAGGCAATGAACTAGGCAACCTTCACCTGTAAGCCGGCACTCATGGATAAATTTGATGCTTTCTCTGAAATGCCTTGCCAAGTTCTGCGAGGGTGAGTTTGCACAGATACTTCACTCCCTCGAGCGTAGAGTGGGCAGTCTCATGGATTGAAAGAATGTGACTAATGTTATTCTTGCTCAATTGCTCTACATCTCAGTCATCTTTAAAGCTGCCAAAGAACAAGCCAGGCAGAATCTTGTTCATCGCATTCCCCGTGGCTTGAGTGGGACAGGACAGCCCCAGAGATGCCTCAGGTGTCAGGACAGGGAAGAAGAGTTGCAAGGGGAAAATTAACAATAGGAATAAGTAAGATTAAAGATATGTGACAAGCCTGGGAAAGGTATGTGAGACTTGAGAATGGAGATGTAAATGAGAGTACATTAGACCCTGTAGCTGAGTACAAAGTCTAGCAAGAAAGAAAATCAGTCAAATGTCAGATTTGTACTTCCAGCCTTGTTTAAATTATTGTTTCCAAAAACATTTACAGATATATAGCTTTTGTCTTGAAGGGTCCTCATAACTCAGTAAGATAGATTGGAAGGTCATAAGTGTTTGGAGAATGGGACTGTATCTTCCTGTTTGTTCATACAGAAGTTAGTAATAGGGATCCATTTCTTGATGTGAACAATTCCCAGTATACACATTATTACATCTTTTTGACACATTCTGCTGTCATCCTTTTGGATATTTTTCTCAGAAAATCTATACATTAACACCTGGAATATCCCATAATTTAAGACAACACAGAAACAAAACCATCTTTTAACCGGTGCCACTTTTTCTTGTATCTGAATATGGACGCTAAAACTCAGTTTGTTGTCCATCTATGGGTCTCCATCTCCACACAGAAGAATGTGACTCTTGGGACCGGATTACATTTCTTCACATACACATAGGTGGTAACTAGAGGTGAGGTTGACTCCAGCATTCACTCAGTGACTGCAAGAAAACAAATTTTCTGTGTCTTAGAATAAAATGCCTTACCTGGCAGTGTTCATACTAATTCTGTTTTCTCAGAATAAATATGGCACAAAATAATTATGTTGTTTTTCCTTTCAGTTCTTCACTGATGATGAAATCTTTCTACTGTCACAGAGTAGTGTTTGTTAACTTTCTGGAATCTTGTATAAATATTATATGTATAAAACTTCAGTATGAATAAGATGCTGACAACTGAAATCCTTGTCAGTTTCTGTCCAATCACAAAGAAATTTATGTCATCCTTCTCAGAGTTGGTGAATTATTTCAAAAGATAATATATAGATTATTATAATGGTATCTGAAAATGATGATTATTTTTTTAAAATATATTGTGCTTTTTCAATATAGGAATTGATATTTATTCTTTACTAGTTCATGCTGTTATATAAAAGAAAGCTCCAGAAATATGATTGTGTTAATTATTTACAATATATTTTATTTTTGTAGCAGTTCCTGTACAAGGTATATAAAAAGCAAATGCTGGGAGTTAGGATATAAGCTTTTTAACACCCTTGTAAGAGAAATAAATATCACAGCACTTATCTTACAGATGGGGAAATTAGGTCATGAAGGATACAAGGGCTGTATTCTGAGGACATAAATTGCTCTGTGTCACATACCTTCCACCATTAAGCTTTCTGAATGAGGTATTTGAAGCTCTAAGATCTCTGTATTGACTAAGATAGGGACTTGGGTGGAATTTAGATTGTCTGGACATATCCCAGCCTACTTCCTCAAAGTCATGAGAGGAATCCGAGACAGAGTTTAACAAGATGTATGCTTGTAACCAATGGGAATCCTACCAAAATATTTTCCATTTAGAAACCTAAACCAATTTCTGAATAATACAAGTATGGCACAGATTTTGTACCATAAACTTACTTTTATAGTTGTTCCAGGTTACTCCTGGCCCATAGAGCTCACTTTTTTGACACTTCTCCCTTTCTTTTTTGTGATATCTCTTTTCCTATAGCACTCATTGTGTTGTGATTGTCTTGTGTCCCTTTTCACAGACAACAGAAGTACCTGCAGATGCCAGGCATGGAATTTTTCCTTCCAG
>NW_009606799.1:0-9410 GCF_000690535.1 Cariama cristata | reverse complement strand
AAAAAAAAAAAAAGGTGTAATTAGCTCTGTAATGTTCTTCCTTTCATCTGGGATTCACCTCACCTAAATTTAACCATATAAAAGTTAGTCATTTAATTAAGGCAGTCACCTAAATTTCCTCTCTAATGAAAGAGAATGATTCATCACACACATTTTAAATATCTATTTTAGGATGGGATGAATTCCTCTCTGGTGGTACCTTGCTCTCTCCCATGACTGTAAAGACAGTTTAAATAATGGGCTATGACTAGAAACATAGATTTAACTGGCTAGAGTTAGACAAGATAAATATTATTCACCTTTTTTTTAGTTTTTCTTCGTTGTGCTAACTGCTGAATGAGCATAGAAAAATCAAGCTATCATTTAACCCTTGGTACAAGAGTAAAAAGAGCACTAATTATTTGGGCAGGAAGCACTGACAACACTGTGCACATGTGTGTCATTCACGAGTAGACCAATTTCATATTTTGAATTTCAAAGGCCCAGGCAAAAGGTCATAATATTGTCAACTGATGTTTCTTTTCTGCCTCTTAATGGACAGGAAAGGAAGTAATAGTCAGA
This sequence comes from Cariama cristata, assembly GCF_000690535.1. NCBI lineage: Eukaryota > Metazoa > Chordata > Aves > Cariamiformes > Cariamidae > Cariama > Cariama cristata. The sequence continues at coordinate 8,849 of NW_009606799.1, read as the reverse complement.
GGGGAAGCAAAAATGTTATGAATTTTTTCTCATCTTTACTTTGTTCTTTAGAATCTGCCTTTCTCTCAAACTGTCTGAAGGCCACAGGTTTAACATACACTTCCATGAAACTGAGTAACATTATTCATAAAGGAGAACTCTCTGTTTTGATTACCAGGAACATACAGGTGTTCTGACATTTGGAGTCAGCTATTCACGTCTGTCATTCAGGTTTATACATATCCACAAACTGCAGCATTTCAGAAAAATAGGTTACAGACTGTGAGAACAATAGGGGGAAAAAAGAGGTAACACTTTCATGCAAAGCTTTAATTAATGTTAAGCCAACACTGGCCTGTAGGAAATGTCAAGTTCCACTGGATAAATCAGGGCTGCTTCTTGATTTTGCAACACATCATGTTCTGTGTGCAATAAGATGCCAGTTTGCTTATTTTGCCTGTCATTTATGTGCAACGTTTTTTATGTGGTCTTAGAATAAGATGCCAAAGTTGTCTGGTTCCCTGACTTTATTCTACGATTAATAATGCATTAGCCTAGCAAAATATTTGCTCCTGCTATTACTCTTCAGGTTATGAAATTAAATATATATAACTGAAAAATACAGTAAGTATATAGGAAATAAATCTTTCTCTGATCTTCCCTTCCCCGTTTTCATTAAGGCAACTCTTTTAGTTATAAGACTAGGTCTTGAATTTCAAAACACATATACAAAAAGACTTCATTAAACTTGCTTAGCTCTGATTTGCCTGCCTCTGTGAGCTTAAAAGCCCATCACTGCATAAACCTAAGCCCTATTCACCATTGTGATAACGCAGCTTTATACCAGAACAGTTCCACTGATTTCAGCACTTACTTTGTTGCATGCATCAGAAGCTTCATATTATAAATAATATTTTTATTGCATCTTAAATATTTTAGGTTATAACTTGTACATAAAAGTATATAGTGGTCCTGATTTTTTTGAGGAGAGAGAGGCTGAGGAAATTAACTTTGACCCTGGTTTCAGACCCAACGCCTTTCCATGCTAAGCATTGCATTGCTGCATTTGCTCACATACTCTCCTTGTCAGCGGATCTCCAGAGGCACGGAGAAACACTTGCCATTTCTGCTCTTTGTGTTCTTGTAAACCCTTAAAAGCCTTTTTTTTCCTCTGTCACTCCTTAGGTCTGTTTTCCCCAAAATCTTTTCTTTCTATATCCTTTCAAATTTCCCTGGGATCATCCTCCAGTGATGGAGCAGCTGCTGAGGAGCTGGGCAGCATTGACTGTAGGTGCTGAAAGAGACGTGTTCAGGCAACACCGAAACAGGATTTTCTGTGTGACTTTTTCACCTTCATACACATCCCTATGCTGTGTTACAAGATGAGCTTATTTGTCCAGTCCCCTCAAACACTCCCCCACCTGTCACCCACCAAAAGCAAATAACTATCCATTTGAGACACTAAGATTTTGCATGTTCCAGCTGCTTGGAAAGTTGTGGGAGTAACCGATCCTTTGGTTCATCATCTAGCCACAAAATGTTAGGCTTAATAACAACAAAGAACAGTTTGTAACAGATCTCAAATGCTTATTCTTTTTTTAATTAGCAAAAATGAAAAAAAGTTTCAGGCCTAAGGAGAAGTTTTGGTGTGGTAAATATATGTAATTAATTTCTAATTTATATTCTAAAAACCTTATTGTTTGGCAGTTTTCTAAGCAAGAAACTGCATTTTGAAATGAAGACGTGAAATGCTTAATAAAAAAAAAACTGAAAATTTTACTTTACTATTTTAGTACTTTTCCTGTTCAAAATATTTGAAAAATTAGGTCCATGATTTTGGCCTTCTTCAAACTGTCAGAAAAGAAGTAATAATTATTTTTAAAAGGACTTTTTCTATTATTTCCACCTGAAATCTTTCTTCTGTGAAAACCAAATCTTATAGCCTTGTAAACTTCAGAATATTATTATTTGAGACGGAATTATCCGAATTTCCTGCTCTGCTGACATCTTTCTGTATCAACTATGTTTGCCTTGCTCACTTCTAGACTTTTATTCATGGTTAGTGTTGAAGACAGAAGTCTGGGCTAGATGACTTGCTGCTCTGGTGATGTAAGCTTGTTCTTGTGTTCTGCTGTTATCTAATATTAATGAGTGTTGATGACAAGGAGGATTGGTGTTGGGCGTACAGATATCTCTGTAATGGTAAGAAGACAATCAGGGAGATAATTAGATTGTAACAGCAATACATAATTAATGCAGTATAACAGGACAGATCTCAATCTGTTGCACCAGTGGTAAATGCAAAGTAACCCTATTAATGTCAGGGACAGTTGTTTGCATATGTTGTACATTGATTTAACTGAGGTTTGATTCAGGCTCATTAAGTAACACATTTTTTACTTGTATTGTTTGTACGGACAGACTGTGGATGATTAGTTTCAGCTTGAATGCCATTATATATTAACTGGTTTAAGACATGTGAATTAAACTCTGACCAGATGCCAGAGATCCCCTATTTAGAACCGCAAACCATTCCAATGCTAAATTCAAGGTTCCTTAAAAACAACAGACTCCACTGAATGTTTATCACCGGCTGTGGGTAAATTAGGACCTTAAAACAGTCACTAACCAAAACAGAGAACAGTAGTTTATGTAACTGCATGCAGTTTTGTTGATTCATTTGTTTTACTTTTTGTATGAGCAGTATAGAAAATGTAATTTAAAAGAGGAACAGGTTTTAATGGCAATGGTCAAAACTGTGCTCTGGAGTAATATATTAAAATTATTTATAATAGACCAGTATCCCATAATGCATTCTAAGAGAAGTTGTGGTGGAGAAAGAGAGGGACCTCACTTCAGATGAGTCACTCATGATGCCAGTCTTTCATGTGACAAGAGGGAGAGCCTAGACACCTGCCTTAGCTTAAACGACCCACTTTTAGACATCCATGTTAGGTAAGATGATTTCCAGTTGTCGTATGATATCTAAAGAGTCAATCTAGCCATGTATAACCAGGTGCATCACTTTGTGAGTGGTCATTTCTTTCAAGCAATTCAGACTTAGGGGGTTAGTTGCAGCTGTCCTGAGTTTATTCTTTAGGTTGCGTCTGTAAGGGTGAACTCAACAATTTGATTGCTGGAGCAAGAAAACAGAAAGGTCAGTAATTTATCTTATGCTTTAAAACAGGGTGACTGCATACAAACTACCTCTGGGGAATAGACCTTCACTGGTTTTGCTGCCAAAGCGTGCTTCAGCTCAAGTTGGAGTGCTAGTTAGGCTTTATTATTACAGAAATAACTTACAGTATTCCCTTACGTATCGTACAGCATAAAATGATGGATTTAGTATTCTAGTGGCCAACTCAGATGTATTCTGAGCTGATGTAAACCAAACGACAACAATTTCTTGATACACAGGGTGATTCAAAGCCCAATTAAATTAACAGAGAAACGACTTTGATTTCTTTCAGTCTGAAACAGGCCCTTGAATCATGTTGCACATCAATAATACCCAGTGGCTCATCTCAATATCAGATTCAAAGAGAATGAGAAATGCTGCCCTGCCTCACAGAGGGGTTGCAGAGGTGAATTTGTGCATGTCTGCTAGACATTTGGATACTATAGCAATGAGCATTATGGAAAAGTCCATAAAAAGTTGACAAGCTATGGAGGATTTGGATGGTGTGAGGTAAATAAGCCACAGACCTCCATGTTACATGGGGGAGAATAAAATGTGATATGAAGGTATGATGTGTGTCCTATGTCACCAATGTTTAAAGTGAATCAATGCTCATGGGCAAAATATAACTTAGGACTAGAATATTAAGGACTATCTGATAATGTAATCCCAGAAAAAGAAAAATTAGAACTGGATAGGAGACTTCACAGGATTTCATGATTTCTCAGTGCTCATTTTTCCAGTTCAAGGCACGAGTCTTAAGGCCAGAATTTTGTTTTAATTGAAAAATGATAGTTCTCAGGAGCTGAGATTCTGGCAGCTTATTCCTTGTTTCAGTGCGCTGCCTCTTCTGTATTTTATCTTGAAACAGAAGAGGCTTTGCAAACTGTGCTAGTATATAGGGTTTCACTGGCTTCATGGTGTACTTTTGCCCTAGACTTATTGTGCCCTTGCACACGTAACTAAAATTTTTCCATACCTCCATTAGCTGTACTATTAGTCTTTCAGCAATTTTACCTCTTATGCAAGCTTTGTGGTATTTATTCTGGTAATTTGCTAGAGTCATAGAGAGAATAAAATATATTTATTCTGTTCTTGTTTTCCACTCTCTACTTCTGCTTTCAGATTTCTTTATATTTCTACATTCTGTATTTGTATTAATCTTTTATTGGTTTTCTTTTATATTTTTTCCTTTTTCTCTTTTTTTCATTTTTTTCTTTCCTTTTTCCCAATTTTTCTGTTTTAGATGCAAATCAAAATTCTTTCCTTTGAATCCTTGTCTATTCCTAAAGTAAAAAATATTGATTTTTAGCAGGCAGGTGATTTTTTGTTCCTATTTTCTTAACTCACCTCCCAGATTTCTAATTGGTAGTGCTTCCAGCACCTTGACAGTGTCTACTTTTAGTCAGACCTTAAGCATTATGATAAACCACAAAGAAAGCTTGGTTTCTCTAGAGGAGATTCACTCCTGCATCTCGTGTTAAATCTGCAGGTCTAACATGACATGCAGAAACCAAAAATAAAGCTTTCTCATTATTAGTAAAGTATGGCAATCATCTTCACTGTTTATCTACAAAGTCAAACAGCGAGCATTTTATTTTCCTTTAGAAATAAGACATCAGTTCCAATATCATAGTGTGGGTTTTTTTTCCCTTTGAGAAATGCATATAAATTTAAATGTCTATACTAAAGTTCTGAGTCAATCATGTACAGAAGAACTACTCCATTGCCCCCAAACACTGACCTCTAACACTTGAGTGAGAAGCTACTTCAAGAGTAAGGTGGGCTTGCTGAGATCAGATGGAGCTTTTTAGTTTTCATTTCTCAGACGGAATATTGAATGGGCTAAATATTCATTGAAGACCTTTTGAGATCCCCATTTTACCCTGGCTTAGCAGGCTTGCATAAGACCTGTCATCTGTAAGATCAGGACTCCAAAAGTTCAATTCCTGAGTAGAATCATATATAAAATGATCTTGTCCTATTTCTCTTTTGCTGTGAACCTAAAATCTTGTACTTGTTTGAAGTGTAAAAAAAAAAAAAAAAAAAAATTAAGAAATCACCCAGCCTGAAATAGGATAAATTAACACTTAATTGTGGTCCCAAACTAAAAATGTAAAGCTGTAGATTGTCTACCTTGTCTTCATTAACTAGGTTTAACTAGGCTGTGAGAGGATTTTGAAACAAACAAAAAATATATATGTTGTTATTTTCTCCTGTCTTTGGCAAAATTTGGAGGAGTTCAGACTTCAAGCCAAGCACTGCACCTTTGTATTCTCTCTACCACATTGTTCACCTCCACATTGCTGACTTGAATTGTTTCCAAATGGGTTGATAAATTTACAGATGCTATTACAGGTCATGTAATATAGGTTAATCCTGTGTTTACAGCCTAATAATGTTCCTGTGTCTTTAAAGGAGCTATGAACTATTTTGTAACGCAGATTGTCTCCTTTTTATTTGCCAGTAAAAGCAGTGAAGGGTAGCTACAAAAACTCTATTTTCTTGTTACTGAGTACAGCCTTACTGCTGTATTGCGTTGAGTCTGGAGAGCCAGAACCACTATGTGGCTGCAACCTCAAAGAAATTGCAGGGGCCAGAAGTAGCATAAGAAGTATAAAACTGGTCTAAATGGGTCAGGAAAGGACCAGTGAGTCATATTTCAAGATTTAGCCAATTTGGGCATTGTCATTGCCTAAAACAGGGAAAAAGTGTCTCTAAACTGTTTCTCTTCTGATCTTGGGTACAACCAGAATTAAAGCACCCTCAATACACCAGTCATGTTGCTATAGATGAGATGAACAAGATGACTGCTGAAATTTCCTGGTCTGTGAGGCAGAGAAACGAGTAAATCATAGAAATCATATTTGGCCATACTCCCTCTTCTCTTTGTGCCATTACAAATGCAAGAGGAGAAAGGCATGAAAGGATAAATTTGGTATGAAATTTTAAAGCTGAAATGCAGAAACCTGAGCACAGTTTGTACACATGATAACATGCAGAGATAGAGCAGGTAAGCTGTTTTATCTGGATTTAGATCCTAATTCAGATTTTATTTGTTGCCTTTGATTTCTTGTGAATTTGCTCTGACATGCAAGAGATCGCTTAGGATAAGGTCTTTACTGTGTTTGTGTCAATAGCACCCAGGAATTCCAACTGTGGGCCAGGACCCCACTATGAGAACTGCTGTACGAGCATAATGACAAACAGATTTATGTCATCTTATATTCAAATCAAGCAAGATAATTGATTGGTGAGTGGTAGCTGAGCCAAAAATTAGCGATGGGGTTTGGTTTTGGGTTTTTTTTTTTCAGTTCATGTTCAGAAGCACATGAATGGCATCAGATTTTCAACCTCAGTCTAAACAAACACAAATACTGAAGGTGTGAATTCCTTTTTGTGTATTTATTTCATACATTTATTGTCCTTGTTTACAGTTTGTACAGAATCTAAACCTGGAGGAATTACAAATTGAAAGATTATCACCATTGTTCTTTGGATCCCAGCAGTGTTTATAAAAAGAACTAATCAAATAATCATTTGCAAGTGTTTATGAGCTAGGATGTATTTTCTTTGTAAATTTCACAACCACGCTTGGTATCATTTGGAGTTGTTACAGTTTGCAATTAATTTTTTGTTGGATTTTTTTACTTCATGAAAGAAGCAAGCTCAAATGAGGCATTTCATTATTACTTCAATAATGCATAATCAGCAAAACTTTCATGTATCTTGATTGTTGATAGCTACTGATGAAATAGGAAGAGACAAAGTTTGTCAAGTAGAGACCACACAGACGCGAGTCACCACAGCTAAGCAGCATGTCCATGTAAATTTAAGTCTTCAACAGAAAAGGCAGAGTGGGGAGGAGGGGAATCAACACCTATTAAATTTGGACAGGAACAGAAAGAGTGGTCTTTGCTGACTGACAGACAAGGTTATGTGGCTGAACAATAATTTGAAGACTTGAATTATTCATGTCCAATTCAAGGTAAAAGGGTTTAACCTGGTGATATCATCTTGTTGCAGTATTTCACTAGGGCAAAAAATGTTATTCTTATTCCTGACTTTTTTATTTTACTAGCTTCATGTCTTATACACAAAAATAGAGAAGAGAATGGGAATAACTGCTAATTTTCAGAGAAGAATATATGTGTATGTTTTAAGGTTCCAGCACAATTTTCATTTAAAATGAAAAAGCAAACACCTTGCACAAAGTCCTCATGCAGTCTGAGAGCTGAACTTCAGACTTCTGTTCCAACATACTCTACTCACCAGAGCTGTCCTTATGCATATCTTTTAAACCAAAAGGGTAGAGGTGGGAATGCCATTGGAATTCCAGCCTTTATTTGAAAATAAATATTTTTTTTAAAAGAGTTTTATTTCTTTATTGACAAGAAATACAAACACAGTACCGTCATGTGTCTTACCATGTGCTACAGCTTCATGAGTTGGCCTTCCACAGTGTTCAAGGATTGTGACAAAGTTTACGGACTGTCCAAAATTATCACACACCTAATTACTATGGAAAGGATCAACAAAACAGCCTAAACATAAAGGCACATACAGATAACAATACAGTTTGGAGAGTGCAGCCCTGGTGAAGGTGCACTTCTTTTCTGTTAGTATCAAACAGTTTATTGATGAATTAATTTAGCTTGGGACAGTATTCATTCACTCCTAATTCCAGTTAAACAGACCCAAAAGAATGCATTTAATGCATCTGCGGGTCCTGAGGGAACTGGCAAATGAAGTGGCCAACCGAGGGTCCTGAGAGAACTGGTGGATGAAGTGAAAAAGCCACTATGCATCATATTTGAGAAGTTGTGGCAGTCTGGGGAACTTCCCACTGACTGGAAAAGGGGAAACATAATCCCCATTATTAAAAAAGGGAAAAAAGGAAGACCTGGGAAACTACAGGCCAGTGAGTCTCACCTCTGTACCCGGCAAGATCATGGAGTAGATCCTTCTGGAAAATACGCTAAGGCACTTAGACAATAAGGACATGATTGGTGACAGCCAGCATGGCTTCATTAAGGGCAAATCATACCTGAGAAATGCCTTCTACGGTGGGGTTGCAGCATTGGTGGATGAGGGAAGAGCAATGTGCAAAGCATTTGACGCTATCCTACATGATATCTAAATTGGAGAGACATGGATTTGATGGATGGACCACTTGGACAATAAGGAATTGGCTGGATGGTCACACTCATAGTTGCAATCAACAACTCAATGTCCAAGTGGAGACGGGTGATGATTGGTCTTCCTCAGGGGTCAGTATTGGGCCTGGTGCTTTTTAACATCTTTGTTGGTGACGTAGACAGTGGTATTGAGTGCACTCTCAGCAAGTTTGCCGACAACAGCAAGCTGTGTGGTGCAGTCAACACACAGGAGGGAAGGGATGCCATCCTGAGGGACCTTGACAGGCTGAGGGGTGGACCTGTGTGAACCTCATGAAGTTCAACAAGGCCAAGGGTAAGATCCTGTACCTGGGTCAGGGCAACCCCAAGCACAAGTACAGGCTGGGTGGAGAATGGATTGACAGCAGCTCTCAGGAGAAGGACTTGGGGGTATTGGTTGATAAGAAGCTCAACATGACCTAGCAATTTGTGCTGGCAGCCCGGAAAGCCAACTGCACCAAAAGAAGCGAGGCCAGCAGGTCAAGAGAGGGGATTCTCACCCTCTGCTCTGCTCT
>NW_009606798.1:19258-23814 GCF_000690535.1 Cariama cristata | reverse complement strand
CTGGCCAGATTTAGTTCTATCAGGGCTTTCACTTTCCTAACCTGGTCCCTGGCTGCCTGGACAATTTCTTTGTATTCCTCCCAGGCAACCTGTCCTTGCTTGCACCCTCTGTAGGCTTCCTTCTTGTGTTTGAGTTTGTCCAGGAGCTCCTTGTTCATCCATGCAGGCCTCCTGGCCCTTTTCCCTGACTTCCTCTCTGTTGGGATGCATTGCTCCTGAGCATGGAGGAGGTGATCCTTGAATATTAACTGGCTTTCTTGGGCCCCTCTTCCCTCCAGGGCTTTATCCCATGGTACTCTACCCAGCAGCTCCCCAAAGAGGCCAAAGTCTGCTCTCCTGAAGTCCAGGGCAGTGAGCTTGCTGTGCACCCTCCTCGCTGCCCTAAGGATCTTGAACTCCACCATTTCATGGTCGCTGCAGCCAAGGCTGCCCTTGAGCTTCATGTTCCCCATCAGCCCCTCCTTGTTGGTGAGAATAAGGTCCAGCATAGCAGCTCTCTTAATTGGCTCCTCTATCACTTGAGGAAGGAAAGCTATCATCAATGCATTCCAGAATCTCCTGGATTGCTTATGCCCTGCTGAGTTGTCCCTCCAACAGATACTGGGGTGGCTGAAGTCCCCCCACAAGGACCAGGGCTTGTGAATGTGAGGCTGCTTCTATCTGTCTGTAAAGGGCCTCATCTGCTCGGTCTTCCTGGTTGGGTGGTCTGTAGCAGACACCTGCAGGTGTGCGCTTGTCCCCTCTTGTTTGTTCCCCATACTATGTGTGTCTGCATAGAGGCATTTAAGCTGGGCTGACTTACTGGCTGGAGTGGCTGGGATTCCATTGTGGTGCTCTTCAGGTGCTCTCTTGCTGACCTCTGATTACTCTCCAGGCTCTGGGCATCTATTGCTGGCCTCCAACTGGTAGGAGTGGGGATGTAATGAGGTTCCCCTCCCACAGCAACTTTAGTTTAAAGCCCTCTTCACCAGCTTGGCAAGCCTATGACTGAAGATGCCCTTCCCGTTCTCTGACAGATGAACCCCATCAGCTCCCTGCAGACCAGATTCCTCAAAGTGAGTCCCATGGTCTACGTAGCCAAACCCCTGGCTGTGGCACCAGTCCTGTAACTGTTTGTTGATTCGCCAGATTCAACTGGCCCTTTCACATGCCTTCCCTTCAATGAGGAAGGCTGATGAAAAAAAAACTACCTGCGTTCCAAAGTCGCTTACTGCTGCTCCCAGCACTCTGTAATTCTTCTTGATACTCCTCAGACTGCTCCTGACTGTATCCGTGGTACCCACATCAAACAACAGCAGTGGGTAATAGTCCGTGGACTGTATTGAGGCCTGGTGGTCTCTCAGGGCAATCCCTGATACAAGTCCTTGGTAAGCAGCACACCTCTCTAGAGAGTGTGTCAGGTTGGGAAATGGGTCCCTGTGTACCTCTCAGAGAGTTGCCTACTACTATCATCCATTACCTTTTTTTAGTTGGACTGGTTGTTATACAGGGGGTGGTTTGGGCTGCCTTACTTGGCTCCATTGTCTCTCCTGATGTGACAGGTCTTCCCTCTTCAGTCTGCAAAGCAATGAAGCAGTTCCGCAAGGGCACCTCAGGCTTTGCGGGAAGTCTCTTCCCCCTTAGAGTCCTTGCCGTTGTAAGCTGCCATTCTTCTGCATTAATGCCCCCCCCCTCTTCTGTGTGTGCTGGTGGGGGAGTTTTTGACTGTTTGGCCATGGGCTGTGGGTCCACTGTAGACTGAACTTGGAACCCGCTATCTAGCTCCTTCTCAGCCTCTCTGATGTTGCGCAGCCTTCTCACAGTCTCCTGCAGCTCAGCCACCCGCTCCAGGAGGTCCTCCACCTGGACACCCCTTTTGCAGGCAGGTCTGCTACCTGTCCCTGCCCACGAGAAAGCTGCAGGCACTTCCTGCAGTCTGAGGTCTGCGCTGCGGCCTCTCCCTTCAGCAGCTCCATCTGGGTGGAGGCACTGCCCACCGCTGGGGTAGACGGTGCAGACCCCCCAGCTGGAGCTGCTGCTTTTGCTCTCAGATGAGTGCCCACCATTCTGCCTTGAGGGTCAGGTAGGATGAGTGCCTCTGACCTGTGCAGGTGGTCACAGAACGGTGCACGGTTGCTGGGTTATGTGGACTTCAAATCTCTCCACTTGGCCAGTGGAATGTCCCTCCTTCAAAAGGGTGTCCTCCCCGTGCACGAACTACTGTGCCATGACGTGCCCGGGCTGCCCTTGGGGGGAGTGGGGGGTGACCGCCGTTACTCCTGTTCCCACTCACACCTCATCAACCGCTCTCCTGAGAGCTGCTGGCGCTCCTGGGGGTCTCTGCACTCCCCTGGGGTTTCCCTAGCTCAGGACACCCCCCCCCACGCACACACCCCCCAGTATGCTGTAATCTCCCACTCTGCTGCGGTTAATGCAGCTGGGTTTTATGCCTATGAATTACAGTGAGAAATGTCTTGCACTTGAGAGATAGGGAGGCTGAGGGAGACCAGTAACCTCACACCTTGGCAGGGGCAGTCATTGCCTGAAGATGGATGGATATTCAGTGTGAACTTTCGTGGAGTATTTAAACTTAAGGGTTTTGAGTTGAAAGGTACAAAGGTCTTGGACTGGAAGTCAAGGAGGAGTGCACCTTTCTAGAAAAAAAGGCATTTTGATGTAGTTAGTAACTTTTCAAACCAAAGACATGGTGAAAATTAAGACTAAGGTGAGTTATGTGTCCAGGGCTTGAGACTGAAGCAGCAGGGATGGTGCAAGGCTAAGGTAGCATACATAGTTTGCAAGAACTGAGGCAGGAATTATTGAGTACTGGAATGGTGCATCAGGACTCATGTGCATTAACAGAGCCTTGTAGAAGCCTCAACTAGGAGTATTACAATGCAACAACATTGTAAGGTTGAAGCAACCTTACAATGCAAGTAATAGCCATGAGTATTAAGTGGAGAAAAGCTATATGGGCAATGCTGAAGGGCAAGACTGAGCTAAAAACAAAGGATGCTGCAAATGAGTTGCAGCATACACCTGAAGTATTGCCACATTGCTTATGTGCCCTGTGTCTTTCTGTAGCTAGCCCGTCCAGCTGTAATTTGTCTGAACAAACCTTTTAATCTGTAAAAAACCTATTCCTCTCCATCCTTTTAAAAAATGAAACAGGTAAGTGAAAACTATTTTGAAAGAGAATACACAGTACTCAGTGAAAACAGTACCGCACTCTGGCTTCTCCACCTCAGCATCAGCCTCAAAATACTGATTCCCCTGCACTTACTTTCTTTTGAACTTGACTTTGCCCATAAACTGTTCTGGCACTGGCTGTGTGTGGTGCATAACTCTCCTGGAACTTACTTGCTGTTCGTGTTTGCAGAGAGACAGCGGCTCCTTCAGTGATGATGACTGTAAGATGAAAGGATTAAGCCGGTTACATCTTCGTAGTGCTGTGTACTGTAAGCAAGTCAGCCACAAGTCTCTGAAGGTATCACAAAGAGGCAATCAATTACCTGGAAAAATGGATGGATGTCCAGATACTGTTTGTTGTCATTAGAGAGTTGCTTTCTACTTACATGCTGACTTTTTAGGCATTGAATTTTCCTTTGCCTGCTGTGGCAAAATGCCAACAGTGTTACAGGAGAAGCAGGCTAGATGGAGAAGGTTGACTGCTCAGAAATTAGTTTCTTATCATTCTAATTACATAGTATGCAAAAATTAATTTGGAACAAATTTTAGGCAAAACCAAAACTCAATGCATCTTTGAAATTATAAAATAAATAACTGCAATATCCTTACCTTCAGTCTCTGCAAATAAAATGCCACTGGAGATATGAATTCATCCAGTCTCCTCTCTTGAAAACCGTTCTGAGTGTAACCACTAAGAAAGGAAAAGAATTGGTAGGGTGAACAAAAGATTATAAAAAGGAGGAAAGGATGGCAATTAAAGAAAAGGAGAATGCAGATACTGCTTGAGAGGAGACACTTCCTGCTGTTAAGATTCAGCAAACTGGGGAATGTAAAAGCTTAAATGCTACAGTGGTTTCTCTTGTGTTTGTGCCATAGATTTGGGATTTTTGCCACTTCCTTTTGTACTGCTAATGATTTGAATACTGTAAAACAAAACAGGACAAAACATTAGGAAATGCACTAAATAATTAAAATGTTCTGGATTTCTGTAATCTCTTCACCTGAGGACTTTCAAGTGCTTCGTGAGCAAAGTACTTCATAAACATCATTATCTTCCCTGAGGAAATTATATCCTGTCTTAGTAATGGAGAAGCTGAAGTACTGGTAAAAGTTAGACAATCTTGCACTGGGAGAGAAGTAGATGAAGTTTTTTCATATAATAAGATTATAATATTTTTCATACCTTACTTGCAAGAATATAAAAATAAAATTTCAAGTAAAAATTGCTGCTGTCATGCAGCCATATACTGGGCTGCATCAAAAGCAGCGTGACCAGCAGGTCGAGGGGGTGATTCTCCCCCTCTGCTCTGCTCCCATAGGAACCCCCCCTGCAGTACTGCCTTCAGCTCTAGGGCCCTCAACACAAGAAGGACATGGACCTGTTGGAG
>NW_009606798.1:9414-18932 GCF_000690535.1 Cariama cristata | reverse complement strand
TGCTGGGGGCTTGGAGCAACCGGGTCTAGTGGAAGGTGTCCCTGCCCATGTCAGGGAGGTTGGAACGAGATGATCTGTGAGGTCCCTTCCAACCAAAACGTGCTATAATTATATGATTCTATGCGTTACCTCTTTTCTTGTTTTCTTGTCATTGGATTTATTTTGCTGTATAAGATGTAAGCATGTCTCTCTCTGCTTTCCTGGGTTCTTTTTCAGTAACATCATTAAATACAGATGAGATAGCACTAGCCTAAATATGTTTAATAAAGGAATCAATAGCAGTTGTATGGGGTTTAGCCCATAAAACCTGATATTTTATCAGTCTATACCTTGCCTAGTATTACACATTAAAACATTGTTATCTGTTTTTGTAGAGAAGGAAAGGAAAATGTACAGACCTTTGTTATTATGATAAAGCATAGAAATAGGCTAATCCTTTTTCTTCAACAAAAAGAAAGACCTCAGAAGAAGTAGGTAAGCAAAGTCTTCAGAATTAAACTGGCTTTGTAATGATAGAAATTGATTTCAGACTTTCTTGTTCATTATTTCTGCTATGGAAAGATGAAATAAAGGCTCTCATGTTCATAAGAGAAATCTGGAACATGCCTTAACCTCTAATAAGATTAGGAGGCTTACCTAAATGAACATAACAGTGGAAAGATGAGTGTTTTCTAGCAGAAACTGCACAATTTCTGTGCTCTTTTCTCTGCTTTGTCTGTGGGTCAGCAGAAGCTTCTCATTGCATTGCATCAGATGAGACTAGGTCAGCCAATTCTCTGTCATACAGCCTACACCAACCCAGCCCAGTTTGGGGAAATTACATTTCATTGATTTGTCTATTTGGCACACCATTCAGGGAGAAGAGAATGTATTTTTGTTGTCTTCACTGGAAGGTTCTGCCACAGTGGGCCGTTCCCTCGCTCGTTCATTTACTGACCTGTTCTCATAAACAAGTCTGATTCTGAGTGAACAAAACATGCGTCAGAACAGTTGGTTTAGCATGTGATGCTGTACTCCCTTCTTATAACTGTATTTCTGTTTGATTATTTACCACAGCAGTGAAGGAACTCTTTTTTTCTCCATTTTTTACTCTAGAGAAATGTGTGTGTCAATTAGCTGGCATGTCTGAGCATCCTCTCAGTTTTACTTTTGTGAAAAAAGAAGCCACAATTAAGATAGCAATTCTTTATTAGGATTTTGTTTGCTAAACCATCCATAAGGAACTTTAAAATTAGTTCAAACCCTAAATGTAAATACTTGAATCCCCTAGCAGCAGTTTATTAAAAAACTGAAGCAGTAGCTCCCAATTCAGCTCTGTACGGAAGTAAAGCAGCAGCCTCAAGTCTTTTGTATTTGGTCAGATCACTATAAGTTCTTTCCGAGAGAGGTGATGCTAGTCTTGTTGTATTACATCAAATTCCACTTGAGTACACAGTATCTGTTTCCCTTAATTCTACCGAGTAACTTAAATTGATATTTGTTCTTTTTATGAACTCAACAGTTGCTGTGTTCTATCCAAGAAATGGCACTATTATGAGACTGTATGAATCACTTTGAGTTCTCTCTCAATATGGAATATATATGTTGAATCAAAGCCACACCCTCAAATTAAAATACACACCGTATCAGAGTAGTTTCCTTAAGAAATAGAGGATAATTCCACCTGTAAAACTTTGTTATCTAAGTAGTATTTTTTTAATCCGTTCTTGTTCCAGAATCCTTTTGCTTTTTTTATGTAAGAGGAGTATGACACTTAACTGAGATCAACTCATGGGTTCAAAAGAGATCCTCTTCACTTACTCATGAAATCTCATTTATTTTGTGGAAATCATTGTTGAGCAACATGCAGCCACTAAATTAAACACCGATCTTTGACTCAGAAAAAATATCTTTCTGCTTGTGTTTAATGACAGTTTTTTGTCTTTCTCGTTTGTGACATCTGTCAAGTAAAACCATGGGGGGAAAAAGCCATTGCAAACCTTACTCAAGCTCTTCCACTCAAGACTATCCACATCTGTGCTCCTTCTGCTTTTTCTTATTGAGGGTGGTATATGAACTTGTTAAGTGCAAATGCCAGAATTTTGTATAAATGAGTAAAAAGCCTTTTAAAGTTCCAAATCAGCAAGAGCTTCTGTGAATTTGAAAGTCTAACAAACAAAATTAGGGAATAAAAATAGTTAAAATTATTTAACCCTCAGTTCACCCGTAAGGTTTCACTTCACATTTCAGCCTGTCATCCCAACCTTTTCTTACAACTTACTTTTACAGCATTTATTTCCTTTAAGCCCTGAAGACCCATTCAGTTGATGATCCCATTAATAATAGGGAGGATTAATCAGGGGTCAGGTTGTTAGCATTTAGCCCAGCTGACATCATGTTCAGAACTTGTCCAACATACAAGAAAAGTAAAATCTAGGTCATTCTTTTGCAATTACGTTGTCTCTGAATTAATGATTTCAACACCAGTTTTGTCAGTAAATTCAATAGATGTATCGTAGAAAAAAATACTGTAGCATTTAGCAGACTTCATTCCTTTTCAACTCTGAGACCTGCTTCCCACAAGTGTGTAACACACCAACTGTACATTGTTAAGTATGAATAATTCTACTGAATAAAACAAAAAAGCTTCTGGTATCTGATCATACTTCCTGAGAGAGGAGCAGCGCACAACTCAGGAGAACAGTGCAGTGGAGAGCAAAAAGTAAGGTGGTAATTAGAATAATATAAATTGGAGGTCTGCTGCCTTTCAAACTTCTGTGCCTGCAGACAGTGCCTGAAAGCTGATGGTGTAGAACCTCATTTCCAATTGTCTACAGGTAGTTTTGAGTTGGCCATAGGAGCTTTGTAGTATGCAAAAATACAAACTGTTTACAAACAGCTCCTTTTAAAGTTTCAGACACTTCAGTGATTCACCCAGTCGACCAAGACTAAGACTTGCAGATGTCCAGCAGCTGTTGGTTTTGTTCTTCTGTTGACCAAGTTGATTTGAACAAGCTAGAGTAGAGCACGGTAACTGCCTCTTGTTAGGGCATAAATGAGAAGGGAGTGGTATAAGACACTTGGGATTAAGCAGTCTTTAGGCATAGACAAATCCAAGTAGAGCAACAGTCTGAGCGTTGATATTTTTATTTCATATGGCTTTGCTTATAAATCCAAATCCTGCAAAAGAACAGGAGCAGATCTTTTCTAAACCTGTATAGATTGTATTTGGAAAGGAGTGAAACTGCAACACAGGGAAGAGTATTATTCAAATATTTGAAAGTTGTGTTTGGGAATAGGTCAAATATCGGAGCTTACACCATGGCTGAAGAAACTATATAAACCAAAAGGAAATCCCAGGAAATGAAAGAGTGAGAACCATAGAGAGGAAAGATGGATTGCATGTTGGAAGTTAAGTGTGAGCAAACTGGAATATATTTTATGAAAAATTGCCTTTTAAATCGTACTTTCTCTTGCTACAGAAGACATTATTGAACAAAAAAACCCAAGCCCAATGCAATTCAATTTGAATTTATCACTGTATTATTTTAATATATTTTCCCAGGGTTAACAACTCATTAAGCATCAAATTGCTTACTCTTAATGAGTCCCTGATGGTGAAAATGAGCTGCCTACAACTGTACAATAAAATAACAACAATGGCATGGCAGAAGGCTGTAATAAAAATCAAGTAAATGCTATTGAATATTTGGTGTGTGAATGCCAGACTGGTTTTGAGAAGTGGTTCCATTAATGTAGTTAAGTTGGTACATTGGTTGTAAGGCTATAAGTCTGGTTTTGTTTTCAGGAAAAGTATTTAATTTGATTTTGGCTTTTAAAAGAGGATAAGGGAACAGATACTATATGTATACAAATTGTTAGGCTGTTTTCCTCGTTAAGTCCCAGGAAATTGGGGGGGCGGGCGCAGGAGGTGGAGTGATGCTAAGGATTCTGTTTTGTAAAGTCCTTCCTCTTCTATATGGTCTTTTATGATCTCTTTGAATAAACTGAGATTTTTCAAATGACACTGTTTCTCCCAGTCTTCCATTCCTAATACTACAAAGACTGCACGACACACTCTGTAGTAAGGCTAAAGTATGCCAGGTGGCTAACTAAAACACAGTAAGATTTAGTACCTAGCCCGGACTACTTACCAATGCCCAGTCTGACAAATGGATTTAACAAGTAAAAGGAGGAGGGAGTAGTTAAGACAATCGTGTGGTTAAGTACTCAAAGATGTGTATAGGTCGTAAGTTCTGAATGGTTAAATATTCAATTAATAAAGGATCATCAGGATAAAAACACACCTACCAAAACAGAGTTTAATGGCTTACACTAATGCTTGCTGTCCCATCAACTTGCTCCTACAGTTTTCTTCTACAAGTATGCCTGCCTTTTTAATTATTCTTTTTTAGAACATCTATATCTGTAAATATCTATAAATTCCAGGAAGGCTAATGGGCCTCTGCAAGATGTCCTTTTCACTCATGATGGTAATTCCATGCTGCAGATAGGTTGGATTTGTTTAACTTTCTGGTGCTTGCCGCTGAGATGACAAGGATGTGTCTGAGTGGGTGACACTCATCCACAGGTCAGATAGCTGGGCAATATGTTCTCATAATAGGGCAAGCTGTTGCTGTTAAGATGTATGCCAATGACATGACCCCTTCCTCAGCTGTTTCTTTTTCACACCTCTGTCCAATCTGCTCTTCAACCTGTTTTGCACTCTCTAGGTGGAGGGATTCAAGGGAAGTGCTCCTGAGGTTAGGCACTACAAAAGAAGTGAAAGTTGGGGTAAACTGGCTAATTGTCACATGTTGCTTCTCTTGTCTACTGACTGGTATCAATTCTCATCTCATTTACATGAAGATGCCTCTTTGGCTTCAGTAATTGTGTTGATCATTTAACAGTAGCGTAACTGGTTGAGGTAGACTCCTAAAAGCAGCAAACTTGCATGACTTTACTTAGCAGTAAGGCGCAGAGTCAGGCAGACAAAACTGTGAGTAACATCATCAAAATATGCTGAATGCAAAGTAGAAGAGACTCTAGGCCTTTGCATAGAGTATCCTCTGGTTACTATTCTTAGTACCTACACCTAATTTGATGCCTTGTTTTACGGATACCTCATGCCTGTTTCCAACACTGAAGCATTAAGAGGAAGTCCAGCTTCTTCAATATTTTTTTTAGAAGAAGAGCCTACAGTATGGTCACCATCTCCTGTTCTTGTGCAAAATCTGATTTCCTAAATCCTGACTATGAAAACTTTGGCTCTAACCATACATCTGGCAGAGACCTTGTTGCCTGATAAACAAAAGGATAAACCTTATACTCTGCTCAGAAAGCACTGGCAACAGCAGAAAGAATGCTCAGCTGGCAAGCTGGTGGATTTTTTTCCTCCTTTCGAAGCAACCCATAGGTTTCTAGCTGTGGTTTCAATAGAAGATGGAGAGAATTGCTGTGTGATCTAGGTATTTTTTTGTGATAGGTAACTATTGTTTTGGGAATTTTACTTCTTGTATCCATGAAATAGGTGAAAGTCTCCATTCCGCAACCTGTCTCTCTTCACTTCCTTCTCCAGAGGGCTCTCTTGACCCTGACAGATCATCAGCTGCTAATGTAACACTCACTTTGTATACAAGGAATTATTGGTCTAATGTAAAATGAGTTTCCTGGCACATCATCAGTATAAAAATCTTAAAGGAGGAAAGGGAAAAATGTGGCCTCATTTTTTTAGGTTGTCTTCTTAGTATATTGATTATTTTGCAGCATTAGCATCCTCCACAGAGGGGAAGGTCAATACCATTATAACTCCCACTGCTCTCACCCACTCTTTAAAACAAAAATGAATCCAGTATATTACTGAAATAAGAAAAGCAAGCGCATGCAATTATTTTTTTCACTTTTTAGGTTACATTGAACAATGGACACTTGGCATATCAGCCATCAAACAGTAAATTAACTGTACTAATAGCAGTGCAAATTCAATGCTGATTTAATTCTGACTTCAGAAGTTAATCATCTCCAACAGGATGGATGGTTATTTAATGAGAAGGATTCATGAGTTCTAGAAACCATGCTACAAGCTAACAAATTAAATCTGATGCCATCATCTCCTTTACTGAATCACTGTTTCAACAGGGCAAAACAGCTGGACAGCTTCATTGCTCAATACAGCCAGGAAGTGGGGGATTATAGCAGAAATCAAACTCTTCGAGCTGCCGGGCATGTGAATGTGCAATTCTGAACTAAACTTGCACACAAATAATTAATGCAGTAATAGGCACAAAAAAACCCCCATGAACCTTTCCCAGAAATAATTACTAATGAGTAGTTTTCCATGTTCATAGATCGTTATCAAATACTAGTGGTTTTTTTAGGGACAATATTAATGGAAACGTTTTAGGAGGTTTTCGGGTTTTGGTTTGGGTTGGGGTTTTTTTGGTTTGGTTTGTTTTTTCCTATTTTTATTTTTTAGATTTTCTGTTGTTATGACTTTATATTTTTGTGTAGTATTTTAACTGAATTTAGTGCTAATGATGGCTGTGAAAAGGATAATGATAGTCTTTGTTAGTTTGATTAACAGTTACATCACAGGAATGATCTATGGAAAAGTTCTTGCATCCGCCACTTTCTGTACCTGATTGGTTGGCTTCTTGGGTGTCTATGAGACAGCCAGTGTCTGGGGGTTGGTTTGTTTTTTTTTTGGGAGGGGGGGAAGTGTCAAAAGCAAGGGAATATGATTATTGCTCCTTTCACTGATTCCATAAGAAGGACATATCTGCCCACTGGCAACTGAACTAAACTCCACCTGCTAGTTCCTTCCAGCAGTTTAGCTCTGATAAAATATTTTTTTTCTTGGAGGATCCGCTTCACTCCAGAAAATGTACTACATGGTTTAACCTTCATTGTTCTATGTTCTGAATTTAAGGTAAAGAGAAGATGTCAGAAGTATTTTTACTAAAGTAGCAAAATGTGTGTTACATTATCATGCTATTTTTCAGTACCTGGAGGACATTCATTAGGAAAGGACATCAGAGTAGCGATAAATGGCTTATATTTAGTTTTTATGCATCCAAGTTATTCCTCTGGGAGACTCAGTCTGCGTTCGTTCCTGTTCAGAGGAGCAAAGAAAGTCGTCAGTTTGTGGCTAAAATTTCACTGAAAGTGTAAGATGCAGTTACTGCTATTTTGCTGCTACTACAGAATGCTGAACTGCTGGTGGAAGATACAGGCATAGATGCCATAGCTGTATATCTGCCATCTCATACATTGGTAAACACTGCTCAAACTTGTCTTGCCTTTAGTTCTTTTTTGCAAACTTGCTCTCATCCTGACAATGATAACTTGAATTTCTTTGTATATTCTTTCACTTCTAGCATAGTCAATGTTCTTTCAATGTGTCAGTTAACTGAAACCTTTTGTGGCACTGATCTCTGACTCAGAATTACTGTGTACTCTTAGGAAGAGCAAGTAATTGTGCTCAAGTTGAGCACAATCATTGTACAACTCTGATAGTCTTAAAGGGAGTCACATTTTCTCAAATACGTTTGCTGCTAATCTTGAGAGATAAAGATTTGGTCTGAAGAAAGAAGAGACCTAAGGAGTTGACCAGCAAGGTTAAAACCACAATTTTCATGTTTTGCCAAAACTGACAGGAATATAAAGATAACATCTTTATAAGCAAATAAATATCCTTTGTTTTATCAGGCTCTGAGACATATCAAGGGTACGGGAGAAGTGTACCAGTTCTAGGTGAAGTTGTGACACCACCACTTCAAGGACTTGTTTTCAGTCATGTATACTTTCAGCAACTTTTAGCATTAAGGGGGAGAATTTTCACTGATGTATTATTTTGAAAAAGTCCAGTCAAAATAACTCAGCCATTTTTGAGAGTGAAGCTGAGGGAAAATAGTTGTTTATTTTGGTTTGTTCTGCAAGTGGAGGCCACACATGGCAGTTTTGTAGGAGCCAATGTATGTGGGAGAGGTATTTGAACCCTCAGCCCTCCTATGCGTGATGCTGTGGTTGAAAGGGTGCATCTCCATTAAGGTAGTTAGTGATGCTGGAAAAGAATCCCATGGCAGAATTGGAAAAGAAAAAATGCGGAACTTAGAAAATAAATTGTGAATAGAAGCTACTAGGTAGAAATGGCTTGGCAGTTTTTTGTTACAACGCAGAAGGCTGAAAACGTGATTACAGTAACAAGCACTGTATTCAGTAATGGTCAGGGTCTGAGACGCAGCATTCAGCTCTACTCCAATTCCCCTGTAAAGCTTAGGGAACGTTTGAATGTTTCTCGCTTCTCTGGGAGGTACAGCTAAAGGATTCCTGCCTAGTTCTAATGTGGAAAGTAGAAGAGAAAAAATTCTGATCTGCATCTGGGAGTGTTTTTTTTCTCCTGGAACATTCTGCTTTTCCTTCTAGCCATAGAAAAAGATAAGAGCATGATATGAGAAAGATAATTTTAAAAAGTCTTCTTTGTAAGTATGGGTGAGCAGGCATGGTGTTGACAATTTAGGATGATGATTATCAAATATGGAAGATCTATGAAGAGTTTCAAAAGCTTCTCAGTTGACTCCTCAAACAGGAGTTTGCTGCAGAGAGCAAAAAGACACAGCAGATTCCGGCTGTCTCAATGCAAATTGAAGGCCAAATTATTAGTGAAAGGACTGTGTGTCATGGAAACATCTTCCTCTGTCAGGGGACTTGCCTGTTCTGGTTCTGTTAGTAGTCTTCCCTCTCTCCTGCACTACCAGGGACCTCTTCAACAAGCTGAGAAATTCCTACTGTACAGTGGAAAAAAACTAGCAAACCAAGCATACGCACTATGTAAAGTATACAGGAAAACTGACAACTAGATTTAATATTGCTGATGCACAGTAACAAAAAGACTAGGGACGAAGGGAAGAGAGGAAAGTGTCCAGTTGTGAAGGAGTAGTAAGGGCTAAAGTAAAAGTTCTTATACCCCAGTGCTCTATAAAGGCCTAGAGTAGGGTTAGAGGGTTGGAAAAAGCCAAATCAATTAATAAAGACAGGGACATCTAATGGTATGAAAGAGGTTTATATATGCAGGTAAAACCATTCCCATTACAAATAGCAAAAATCTTCTCTGACCACTGTATTATCCCTTACAGAATCCAAGTTAGATTACTCTCTTCCAAGTTAGCCTTTAATGGATCAGTTAAGGCTACAGAATTTGCATCTGTCTGGGCTAACGAGACAATAACCTTGCCTCGTGCAAGCAGTGCGTTGGCTCCTGTCTTCATGGTGCATCAGTTACCCTATGTAGAACCTGCAAGTAAGGATGTACTTACCCTCACTAAGGGATATCCTTGGGTGCCAGTGATGATTTAAATAGATAAATGTTTCCCAATTGCTTAAACACGTGAGTTCTTTGCAGGCTGACTGCTGTAGCACATCACTCAAACTGTGCATCAGTCCTCACAGACAGACACAGAGCTTAAGTTCCCAGCACACTCCCAACTCATCCTTCCGTGTCATACATCAGGCTTCACCATCTCAGCTAAAAGCTATCCTCC
>NW_009606798.1:0-9383 GCF_000690535.1 Cariama cristata | reverse complement strand
GAAAGATACTCCCCCCACTGCCCTTCGAAAGGCTGCCACTGCAATACCACTCAGCGGTGGCATGATTGAGATCCAACTGAAGACAGTAGGAAATATCCAGCTGGCTTCCTGAATGCCATGCATGACTTCAGCGAGTTGAGGACAGGCAAATATAGAACAGACGTCAGTGATGTGTATTTGAGCAGTGCTGTCAGGGCCCATGCTGTGGCTTCTTCAAATTCAGCATCCTGGGTGCATGCATGGAAACAGCTGTGGCCTGGAGGATGCTTCAGGGAGCAGCTGGCTTTGTTGCTCGCTTCCACCTTGCTCTGAGAACAGCAATCTCTTTCCGAACAGCAGTGCCCACACTGGCCCTGTTTTATCTCGGTGTGTTTGTGTCTGCAGCCATGCACCACAGTAGCCTTGTTCTATGGCACAGGTGGACTGTGATGGTGGGGGAAGGATACCATGTGTGCACCATTTTTATTGCTGGCAGGCATGAAAGAGAAGGAGAGGATATCAGCTATTACTTCAAACCTTGGAACAAGATGTGTGCAGGAGAAACATGCTCTGGAGTTCTCGCTGGCAGATCGTGCCAACTGATGGAAGAATTGCTTGATTTGGGTAGTAAAAATGCCTTGAACTATAAGCTGAAGCTCTATAACAGTGGTATGCTGTAGAAGTAGTTAATGAGACTTTCTTTGTTTGAGCCTTGGAAAGTGTCCAAGACCCACTCAAGAGAGAAATTAGCAAATGTCTTTTTGTTACCTGAAGCAAAATTTTCTTGCTGAAATGCAGAGACGTACTCTCTCCATCATCACCACCTAATCAAAACCAAAGTGGTTGTGGTGGGGGAACAAAAAGAGTGGGAGTATAGGGAAAAAAGACAGAGGTAAATTAAGACTAATTGAAGGGAGAGGAGGAGAAGTGGTTTGAAAATTATCCAAGGTTTTTCTAAGCAGTGGGTCCTATGGCTGCAAACATCAGGCACATCTCCATGCCAGTTATTCTGGAAATCTATTTCTAACATAAAAAGAGATTCATGGAAGGCTTATATGCTACCAGAATACAAGGAAAACTAAACAGCAGCCTTAACATAGAAATGTTTTTGTATTGATCTGTCCTCTAGACCAGCTTAGAAATAGGACATGTATTCATCAAAAACTGGAGTTTTCACTGACAAGTCTCATTTTTGTTGTTTATTTCAGTGACCTAGAGTATATGTAAGTTCTGCTCCTTTTTAGCTTGAAGAATCCACTGAGGTTTAGTGGACTGAGGTTCAAGGACTGTGAGCAAGCATTCCTGAACTGACCCATCTTTACCACTGTTTTGCAGTATGTTCTTCTGGGCATCTGTCACAACTGTCTGTTCTCTGGTCTTAGTTTCCCCATTTGTAAATGTGAATAGCTCTCGAGAAGTGTGATGTGAGAAGTAAAGTTATTTGAAGCTATAAGATGCAAAGCTGTGAAAAAGCAATGAGGTGAACAAACGACATGAATTGCTCTTTTAGAATAATAGACTGTCTACGTCTGCTCATTTCTAACTTCTGAGATTCTGTTCTGACCCATAAGTGCAGGGCTGGTGCTTGCTACAGTGGCCTTTGTATCAATGGAAGCAGTAAATTAAGAATGCAGATCTATTTTGAGGCTTTAGTTCTGTTTGATGTTTCTGAACTTTCCTTGCTCTCATGTGAAGCAGTTGTGTTGAAGGCTAATTAAATGTGGGTGAGCATATTTGATCCTTCCCATTGTTTCTAGTCAGTCTGTCTGCTAAAAATCATGGGTTACACCAGCTCGTCAAGCAGGAGACCAAAAGGCAGAAAGAGACATCAGTAGATTATGTATGAATCAGTGGCAGGCAGGCAGAAGGGAAAGGTTAAGGAGGGGACATTATAATGCTTCAGTGCTCCTTGGTTGAATTACTGCAGTGTAACCTTTCTAAGAAGAGGTGACACAGAACCGTAACTATTTGATGTGTCAGTGAACAATAGACTGGTAATTAAACACAAGATTTAGGAATTATAAGATTTGTTTATAGTTTTGAACATATTGCCTGGAAAGGTCTTAATTTTTTTTTTCTATGCTGCAGTTTCCCTCTCTGCAAAATAAACCTGATACCTCCTTCAAAATACAATTAAAAGGCTCATGTAATGAATATTCATAGAGTGCTTTGAGATGTTTGGCAAAAGATGATCTGTAAATACAAGGAATTGCTACACTTCTGTTAAATTTTTGTCAGCAAACGTTCACTTAATCATTAAACCACAAAATGTGCACAGACATCCCTAAAAGAGCTTACTCCTGAACCAGAAACGTTGAAACCAAAAGTTGTGTTCTTTCATTCTTAGTGTACAGGAACAGGAAAGTTCAGAGAATTTGGGAGCTACCTGCTGTCAGGGTAAAGACCAATAATTTTTAATTTTTGTAGGCCTTACAAAGCTCACCCAAAGAAGTATTGAACAAAACCAGAGAATGACTAGTGTAAATCATATTTGAGAAAGTCACCTCTGAGGTTTCGGTGGGCTCCATCCTTTATTTTCCAATTCCAGATGCTCGTAATACCAGTAACAGTCCCAACTCCCGTACTTTTGAAGTCAACTAGTCTACTAGCTACAGTGAGAATCGTACAAAACCCCAGTTAAGGATGAAAAGTCTGTGGAGTTTAATGTGTTTCTGATTCCCAGTTTCTGTTTCTAGCTTTCATTATATGGTTAGTGACACTGAACTCCTGTGAGGTCTGGCTGTGTGTAGTGCATGTAGAAGACCTAAATGGCTTAGGCCCACAACAGAATATATACAGTATGTTTAGAAAACTGTTGCCACAAATGTTACCTTTTTTTGGACAGCTTTTCTAGATAGTTGTTCATGTTAACCAAGGTCTGAAAAGACCATGAGAAAAGGTAAGTTAATCTAAAATCTATAGATCAGTTAGAAACTGGCATTTCCAAGGGAGGGATACCTGATTGCAGTTTTCTTGCACCTTCTTCAGAACAGAGTGGTCTACAAGCGATGAAATAGGAACTGTGACTGTAATTACTGCAATGAATTGGTATAGCTGTCCTCCCAGGGCTAAATTTTCACTAATGCTTGTGTGCACCTTTCCTGGGAGCCGGATAAATAATTTTATAGTAACGTGCATCCAACACTGTCTATCAATAGAGATACTACAAGCAGTTACTTTTACTTTTTATTTTAAAAAATCTTCCAGGAAAAGACCTGACGTTTTGTTCTGGAGGCAACGGATATGAACAGATGTTTATATACGCTTCCGCATCTGTGTGTGCCCTCCCATGCTTCATTGTCCATTGGCTATATGTATGGTATTTATGAAATCACCAGTTAACTGTCCAATAACTAGCTTTGATGGCATTCTTATATGCTTTGTAAATTGAATCTCATACTCTGATAGAACTGTTTGTCTTGTGTCACTGAATCCTGTTTGAAACTTTCAAACTATCACCTTTCAGAGTTGCTCATATTTATTTCAGATGGAAGAAATGCAGTGAAGCCGTTTGAAATAAATATTTCACTCCAACACAGCCACAGAGAGAAAGTGTGTATACAAGATCCGGCTGCGGAAGGACTGCTACTCACTTATTTATGAGTCTAAACAGAAAGACCAATTAACACAGAGACCTTTAGAAAGGTTTGGAGCACAGGGTGGCCATAAATGGTCTTTCACAGATATGTTTCTCAGCCTAGGTATCTTGCCTTCGCAAGGGACCTGAGTCCTTCCTAGTTATGTCATCCACTTATGTCCGAAACTGCTACAGATATCTTGGGTAAATCTTAAGTAAATCGTTTTTTCTGTTGTTTTCTAGTTTCTCTAGAAATGACTCTTAAGTATTTTTGTCCCTCTCTTGCAAAACACATTGGTCATTTAGGATTTTTTTTAACTCTATTTGTCTTTTGTTCACTCAAGTGGGAATTCCACTGCTTGTACTACATATGCTGTTCCAAAACCTTTCAATAGTAAGATCCTTTATGATTTACAGGGTGAATAATTGGAATCTAGTATTACATCAAGGCACTGCTGCTTAAAGAGCTTTGAGTTTGCATTCCTTGTGTATTCTGTGATCAACTTCTCTTGCTACTGTTGGCACTTTTATTCTTCAGATGTTGTATATTTATTGATGTAGTGCCTGGGTCAAGGCTTTTGATTTGGTTTGACTTAATTAGGTCGATGTATAAAGGGTGTGTAATTTTGAACTAGAAGCTGCAAATATCTTAACTGCTTTTTTTTTTTTTTTCCCCGTAGCTCTCCCAACTCCATCTCATAACACATTCTCATACATTTTTTTAATGCCCAGAATCCCTTTCCTGGGAATAATTAATAGAATATGTTCTTTTCACTGTTGGAACATGTTAGTATTGGAGCAATTGTGAATTAGATTGTCTGTAAATATGCCAACAATATTTTAAAAATATTTTAAAACTCTAACTACTTTGTGGTAAGGAGTGAAGGACAGATGTAACTGGTCAATTCTGTGCAACACTGTTTTGTTTTCTCAAACAAGCCCACAACACTACCACCTCACCTGTCTGTCTTCCCTCCAATCTCTTTGCCATTCTTTTCTGCTTTATTACAGGGATTACACACAAAATTAGTTACTAGTGTTGCCACTTATTGCATTGCTGGTGATAGTCAATATTGAATTATGAGGGATGTTAGCACAATTTTCAACAGTCTAATTGCTTCTCCTATACCCAGTGAAACATTATATTAAATAGCAACAGTGACCAGGTTGCATTTGATTTCCACATTCCCACACTGATGGGTTTTCATTACTAAAGTCTCTAGCATTTAGGCATTAGGCTGTATCTCCATCCATGTGTTGCATCTGAATCACTTTGTCCAGGGTGAAGTCCTAATAAGGACTATGTGGTGCATGATGGGCTGCAGGAGGAAAAATTGATAGAATAAGGCTATGGCAAGGGAAATGTGATACAGCAAGTGTATTAGATAGACCACATCTCGACTAATAAGGCACTGTTTGTCAGTAAGTTTCCTAGAACTGTAAATGAAGTGTGAAGCACCCCATCACCACCATGGTGTAAGGACAGGAAGAGGTGATAATTGGTTGGGAATGGGGTGTGGGCCAATTTATTGGCAGATACAGGCTTAGACCAAAGAAAATGAGAAAACCTAGCTCTTCTGCTTGGTCTTTTTGACATTACTGTCATGAATAACGATAAGGTCTTGTCTAAAGAGCTAAACAACACTCAAATTGGTCACTATTCTTGTATTTTTCCTTTGGCAATCACCAAGGCACTGCAGCAACTAGTTTGACACCAGTGCATTATCTTCTTTCCTTCAGGTTGAATATTGTACGTAGCATACTATTCCCTTGTACTATAACAGATTTTTTTTTTTTAAAACAGTAAAAATGAGCAGAGGTCCTTAATATCTCAGCCTTTGAAAAGATGTTCTTAACCATAGGCATGGAGTCCACCATATTTGCAGTAAGCAAAACTTATCTGTCCCTAAAGATGCTGTTTCACTTCCATCGGAGGATGGTTTCCTGCCATAAATCTGCTGTAGTGTTGTGATGTTTTGGGGTGGAATGCAGCAACTAGTCAGACAAAGAAGGCAACTTTGATATGATAAAATTTTTCCTAGTTATAATGTGTTATAGAATCCTTTGAACAAGAGATAATGAAATAGAGTAGTTGAAACTGTATGTAGAAGGGACTGTGGAAGTCTTGAGTCAAACCTCCTAATGAGAGCAGGACTATCACCAACACTGAATCAGGTCAGCTCTAACACTTTGTAGTCAAGTCTTAGAAACGTCCAGGTGACATTTGCTTGTGAGAACATTGGGCCCATCACCATGCTGTGAAATGCCTGCTCCTCAATGGTTCCCATTCATCACATGTACTCCTGCAAAGAGTATGCATTGGAGACAGGATTAGAAACAATGTTTACTGCTGCAAGAAGTTTATATTGATGATATACTGAGAAGTATGTGCAGACAGCTGTAAGTACAGTGCGTTTCTGAATGTTATCAACTTTGGATATTATTACCAACTTATTATTTCATAAATGTGCAAACTTACTGCTGTGAAATTGAATTTGTATGTTACTGTAATGTGTAGAAAGACCCGGTCAAAAATAACAGCAAAGATCATCTTATTGTAGTATGCAGTCACCACCCTGTTACCATATTGTTGTGTGCTGTCACTCAGAATTTCTCTGAACCTTTCACTCCAATGATGTTAAGGATCCTGCATGGTGGAAGCACGGCAAAAAGTAGGATTACATCCCTGCACTTCAGGAGAGCTAACTTTGACCTCTTCAAGGACCTACTTGCAGAGATCCCATGGGTTAGGCTTCTGGAAAGTAGTGGGGTCCAAGAGAACTGGTTAATATTCAAGCACCACTTCCTCCAAGCTCAAGATCAGTGCATCCCTATGAGTAAGAAATCAAGCAAAGAGGGCAGGAGACCTGCATGGATGAGCAAGGAACTTCTGGCAAAACTCAAATGGAAGAAGAGAGTTTGTGGAATGTGGAAAAAGGGACAGGCCACTTGGGAGGAATACAGGAATGTTGTCAGAGTATGCAGGGATGCGACAAGGAAGGGTAAGGTCCACTTGGAATTAAATCTGGCAAGGGATGTCAAGGACAAGAAGAAGGGCTTCTTCAAGTACATCAGTAGCAAAAGGTAGACTAGGGAAAATGTGGGCCCACTGTTGAATGAGGTGGGTGCCCTGGTGACAGAGGATATAGAGAAGGCAGCATTACTGAGTGCTTTCTTTGCTTCAGTCTTTTCTTCTACGGCAGGCCCTTGGGAATCCCAGACCCTGGAGGTAAGAGAGAAGGTCTAGAGGAAGAAGGACTTTCGCTTGGTCGAGGAGGATCAGGTTAGAGATCATTTAAGCAAACTGGACAACCACAAGTCCATGGGCCCCGACGGGATGCACTCACATGTGCTGAGAGAGCTGGCAGATGTTACTGCTAAGCCACTCTCCATCATCCTTGAAAGGTCATGGAGAACAGGAGAGGTGCCTGAGACTGGAGGAAAAGCAATGTCACTCCAGTCCTCAAAAAGGGGCAAGAAGGCAACCCAGGGAACTACAGGCAAGTCAACCTCACCTCCATCCCTGGAAAGGTGATGGAGCAGCTCATTCTGGATGTCATCTCTAAGCAGGTGGAGGAAAAGAAGGTCATCAGGAGTAATCAACATGGAGTCACCAAGGGGAAATCATGCTTGACCAATCTGATAGCTTTCCACGATGGCATGACTGGCTGGATAGATGGGGAGGAGCAGTGGATGTCGTCTACCTTGACTTCAGCAAGGCTTTTGACAGCGTCTCCCATAGCAGCCTCATAGGTAAGTTCAGGAAGGTTAGATGAGTGGACAGTGAGGTGAATGGAGAACTGACTGAACGGCAGAGTTCAGAGATTGTGCTTAGTTTTTTAGCTGTGCCTGCGTGAGACAGGTGGACTGTTCTCACTACAGCCAAGAGAAGGGATTGAGCCATGTACATAAATACTTAATTGGAATATTCTTGTTATTTCAATCCAGTGTTTGTAAACAGGAAATTGATAACAAGTTTCATTAATAAGTATGAAAGCAGGAAGGGGAAAAAAAACCCAAACCAAAACCAAGTGTCATGCAAGTCAGGACTCAAGGAAGAAAGGAGAAGCTTGATGTCTGCCTTTTTGGGAAGAGATCCTGTATCTTGGAAGGAACAGGAGGTAACAGATCACATGGCACGTTCTGCTCCCTGCATTTCCAGTAAGTGTCTCTTGAAACACTCAGGAGTTGTCATCACTTGACCAGGAACTACAATTACTTGTATCCCATCTACTTTCATACTCTTCTGAAGAGATTTCAAAAATCTACTTTAAAAAAATATCAAATATAACTCCTATCTAGCTGGCTTGTTCCAGTTCTTTCATGGATTAAGTAATTTCTTTATGTAGTGTCAATTTTGTTCAAAATACCATTGAAAGGCACATATTGCTGAAGAGAAAGTGAACTATAGACAAGTTTTTAGCAATGAATCAGCTGCCTTTGCTGCCTGAAGGCTTTTACAACGTAATGTAGATATGGCAAAGATAAGAAAAATGCAGATGTCAGCTGGAACTGTGACAACATGAAAGAAGAGTTGCAAAGAGGGAAAGAAATCTGTATGACAGAACTATAACGAGCTTATTTCCTCAGGTTCTAAAGGAAAACTAACCAACCAAACAAAACACCAGTAAGTACTGGTATTTCTAAGGGTTTTAAACATTCTTTCTTTGTGTTGTTAAAGGTTTAAAGAGAACTAGTTTTACAACCGCTTCTTTACCAGTTCTTTGGCTCCCATTGTGTCATTTGCCTCTAGGATTAGTATTTTGCAAACCAGGATAGGAGATTTAATGGTGAATGAAACTAGAAACAAAAAAGAAAAAAACAGTTATGCAGAATGACAGTTATGCCATGAATGCAAAGAAGTAACAGTTAATGCCAACTCTTTTGGCAAGTTGACACCTGTTTTCTTGATATTTGTGATGTAGTGTAGTGGTGCTTGGAGATGATTAAGGGACTTTTCACCCTTTTTATCAGACAAAGGACAAAGTCTGAAGTGTTTAATTTTATAGTCCTCTCACCTCTGCTGTTGGTGACAGTACCACAAGAACGTAACTATTTCCATGAATGCAGTCCTTTAGCTCTCTCCCAGTAATCTCAACAGGAAGGCAACTAAGTGCTTGAGTCTTGAAGCGCTGGCTTATACTTTCTTGTAACTAATCTCCAAGCTGCTAAGAAAGGACTTCTACTAAACTTTAGTCACATTAACTTTGAGGAAGTCTGATTCCACATGTAAGGTGGGGGCAGAGTTGAGTGGCCTGACAGCACTGGAGAATTAAAGAGATTGTAGAACAGGCAAAGAAAATGCTGCAGTAAAGCTGATTTCCTCCAAATTCCCATTTTCCCATGCCAGTTAGAATAGAATAGTATATTTTTAGTTGGAAGGGACCTACAACAATAATCAGACCCCTTCAGGACTGAACAAATGTTAAACCATGTTATTAAGGGCATTGTCCAAATGCCTCTTAAACACTGACAGGCATAAGTCCTGTCAACCACCTCTTGAGGAAGCCTGTTCCAGTGTTTGACCACACTCTCAGTAAAGAAATGCTTCCTAATGTCCAGTCTGAACCTCCCCTGGCGCAGCTTTGAACCATTCCCACTTGTCCTGTCACTGGATACCAGGCAGAAGAGATCAGCACCTCCCGCTCTGCCTCCCCTCCTCAGGAAGCTGTAGAGAGCAATGAGGTCACCCCTCAGCCTCCTTTTCTCCAAACTAGACAAACCCAAAGTCCTTAGCCACTCCTCATGGGACATGCCTTCCAGCCTTTTCACCAGCTTTCTTTCCCTCCTCTGAACATGTTCAAGGACTTTCACATCCTTCTGAAAT
>NW_009606797.1:21979-27112 GCF_000690535.1 Cariama cristata | reverse complement strand
CACATGGGTCAGGGACACATAGGGTCCTGGGGGCATGGGGTGCAGAGAGCATAAGGTCCTGAGGGCATGGGGTCCTGAGTCTATGGGGTCTGGGGCACACAGGGACCTGGACACGTAGGGTCCTGGGGGCATGGCATCTGGGCCACAGGGAGACCTTGCACAGGGGCTTTGGGACACCTGGGCCTCTGGGCATAGGAGGCTGCAGACAGGCAGCGCCCCAGGCACACGGGGGCCCGGGGAGAGGCGATGTCACACCTCCCTGCCTGCCCTGGCAGGGCCCAGCCTGACCCACGCCAGTTCTCGGTTCGCCCCCTGCCCACCCCACGCGGGCAGCTCTGGCCAGAGGCTGGCACTGCCCTTCAGCCGGCACCGCCTGCGGGCTCCTGCCTGTGTGGGCACACGTGCTTGCTGCAAAACTCATGGCTCTCGCTTGTCTCCCAGATAGCGACGTTTGCCTGCATCCCTTCCCGCTGACAGTCACCCATCAGGTTTTGGCTACAGAAGAGTGAAGAGGTGGTTGTGGCGCGGGGTAAGCCCAGCACTGCTGGCAGCCCTGCACCGGGGACTCCCTCGGGCGCTTGCAGCCCCTTGGCCCTAAAATGTGTGTGTACAGGTTAACAGCCACGCACTCGTAACGCAAGTGCTGTCATTACTGGGATCTGCTCTCTCATAAGGCCTCCTACTGACAGCAGATCCTGGGATCTGCTCCATCCTTATCCCCCCCAAGTGGGTTCCGAGCATTTCCCTATTTCTCACTGTGTGTTTGAGCCCCAGCATCTTTCCTGCTTGCAGCCATCACCCTCAATCGGGAAGGTGAGATCAGACTCTGCGCAGGTGGGCGATGCCGGTCACTGTCGGGTTCATGGCCGACAGCTCTGGTTTCTCCGTCCTTGGCGTTCCTCAGCCTTCCCCTCGCCAGCGCAGGAGCGCAGCTTCTGCTGATCGCTGCTGGAACAGGCAATGCTTTCCACATGTCCCAGCACGATGTGTGTGCGTGCACACACCGGAGGGGATCACGAGACCTGTGCTGAAATGCCCCACTTCCTCACAGCCCCCTTGGTGAAGCTGCTCGGGGCAGCAGGGAGGGAGCCCGCAGCACACTGACAACCCTCCCCTTGACCCCAGTGAGAACGAAGCTGGCGAGGAACAACCGTTCCCTTTGTCGTGCCTCTTCTGAACCGCCATTCAGCCAGGGAAACAATGCTTAAACTGTGCTCGGTTTGCTTTGTAACTTCTTCCCTGCCACGCAATGCTCACACCAAAACCCAGGGGTCCGTGCGAGGGGATGCAGGCAGGTGGGTGAGCCGGGCAGAACATTGCACGTCACTGTCACACTCAGAAACTCTCAGTGACCACATCTGAGGCAAGAGAAATCAGGGTAACGTGCACTGAGCTGCTTTGCCGGAGAGAATTACATCGTGTTTGTCAGTGCAATTCGTCATGTGAGGATCCCCGCAGATCCGCCACAGCTCCTGGCGTCTTGGATGTCAGCTGCAACACGGAAAATCCTCTTTCATCGCTCATGTCCGATTCCAGATGAAAACTCATTAAAGGCAGCTGCTTCCACCACTCCCTGCTATCGCTGGGGCACTCGCCTGTCAGTCACATCCTATTACTGCAAGCACAGGATAATTTGTACCAAAGCGCAGGATCAAAAGAAATGGTTTAAAAATAGCTAATTCGATAGCCCTTCCTTTGTGTCCAGTGCAGCCTCACCCACCTGTGCCTCGCTGCCCGTCGCTGATGGCAGTGGTACCTGCCACGTCTCTGCGTGCCACCTGCTCTGGGAGACAGCCCTGCCCAACCTCGAATCCCAAATCCTTTCCTTGCTATTGCCAGGACATTGCCATTGATTTGGATGGCCAGCATGGTGACAAGCCAGCTTGCCCAGCCTTTTCTACTCATGACTGGGTAAGCCAAGTGGTGTTGCAGCTTGAAGGCAGGCGATTAAGTAGTCACAAAGCCAAATTGGCTTTTGCGTAGGAAATTAATGTCTTTGGTGTGGAAGCAGGACTGTTTTTCTCAGGCCGAGCTCTCCTATGGAGGTGGGGGGACCAGCTACAACCATAGGGTGCTTCGGGCCCCAGCATTGGCTTAAAAATAGGCCAGGGTGTGCTGAGTCCCTCTGGCCTCGCAGCCAGTGGGTAATCCAGAGGCTGGCCCCTGTTTGCAAAATGTATTTGTCACATACATTTGAAGCAGGAGCTTGCCTGTAGGAAAGGCAGCCTCTTTGTGGGCTCCACTGGGGGAAAAGTATTACATTTTCCCCCAAAATTATTTATAGCGTGCCCAACACTAGTGACAAAACATGACAAGCCAGAAAGGTTTTCATTTTGTGATATATATTTTGTGCGCAGACCCACAGACATGACTTGTTTGTTTGCAGTCCAGCCTGATTTTAATCACTTTGAATTAAGTAAGTGATCTTATTACTGATCCGACTATGAGAGGGCTTATCACAGGTTCCTTGGCACATGATGAAGATTACTCCGTCGGTGCAACCACATCCGAGTAATGTGACGTGTCCTCTTGGAGCTATTTTTTTCTTCAGCCTCCTCCAGGACATTGATCCGTTGGTTTCTCCAGCCAGTGACCAACTAAAACCCGCTTAACGCTACCAAAACCCAGCCACGTAATGGGACAAAGGGAAAAGCTCTGCCTTTTCTTGTAGCAGACGTCACTTGTTTCCTGAGATTTTCATTAAATTGAGGCAGAATCATGATGACTTACTGGACATGATTGTGGGTGTAATTAAAAGCAATATGAAAATAGGCAGTGTCAGTGAGCACACTGAACATAATTAATGTTTAGCACTGGTTGTGAGCATAAGATAAAAGATGGGCAAAGAGTACATCTCTCATTTTCTAAAAGGGCTGAAAGATACGGGTTTTACTTCAGTCCTTGCAAGTATTTTGTGTGTGGGTTTGACTCTGAACATTTACCAGTCTCCTCTCTCGAAAGCAGGCTTG
The DNA here is from genome assembly GCF_000690535.1 of Cariama cristata. Lineage (NCBI taxonomy): Eukaryota > Metazoa > Chordata > Aves > Cariamiformes > Cariamidae > Cariama > Cariama cristata. The sequence goes on along the minus strand of NW_009606797.1, from coordinate 24,143 downwards.
GGACCAAAGGTCAGCACAGTTTGGACAACAGCTCCGGACCCGCAGTGGGCTGGAGCAGCAGAGCTGCCACTTTGCTTTAAACCTCTGGCTCTGGGGTCTTCGTCAGCAAGTCGGATAGAAATGCCTAATGTCCTGGTTAGCTAAAATGAAACATCTTCAGAGAGAAGTAATGAGTGAGGAGAGTCAGGGGTTTGCAGTAGGGGTGCTGGGCTGGAGTATACACGCTCTGTGTCCCCCTTGCACCGCCGGTACATCACTGACCCCCAGTTTAATCTCGCTGTGCCACCAGCATCTCGTCTGCAGAAGGGGGGCAGTAACAGCTGCTTTGACCATCCTGATTTAGCCGGTGACCTCTTTAGCTCAGGGATAATACGCAAGTATTATCCATTTGGTCCTTGGGGTCCCGGCTTTGCGTGGGGACCCCTCTGCTCTGCTGTGTTAGACAGGGGACAGAGGCTGGTCATCCAGTGCTGGCCTGCAGGGAGACAAGGCGGCAGAGCTGCTGGCAGTCCCTGGATGAGGCTTGTTCTCCTTTGGTGAAGACATGCCAGGCGAAGAGGCGGGTGGCAGCCCCAGGCACCTCTGCTTAGCTGTGATGAATAATAGCTGTTGCTGACACCTCGTGGAAGCCTTAGATAAACATTTTCTCCAGAAATCTTTCTGTTTCATTTCCTCTGCTGCTGCTGGTTCCCCACCCTTTATTTCTATCATCTCCAGAGCACCCAGCCGGGAAGCAGCAGCAGGGCCCTTGGCTGCCTGCAGGACCAGGGATGGGAGGGCAGCCGAGGAAGGCTGCCCAGGGACTGTCCTTTCCCTCCCCGAGAAGGAGAGGGCACGTCTCCTCCCTGTGTGGTGGTGAGGGCACCTCACCATGGATGTCTGATGCACATCAGATGCGGAGAGGAAGGCACCCCTCTTCTATACCCACCTCTGAGTCTGTACCATCCATCACGTACATGCCTCTTGTGTGGCTGTTTTGCCCATCTCTGTTTTTCAGGGGGCTATATTGGCAAGTGGGAGTTACAAATTACTCCATCCTCTCATTTCAGAATCTCAAATCGCTTTGAAAAAAGACACAGAAGTTTTCCTGGGAAGTGGGAAGATGTTTTCATTTGAGAAACAAGGGCACTGAAGATGCCACAGAGAGTCAGCAGTGATCTGGGTTGGGGCACTGCTCCTGGCTCCTTTGCTGAAACCATCAGACAACATCACTCTGTCCAGGGTAGGAGTTGAACTCTGTTCTCACCTCTCACCCCCACGCTGCCTCACTCAGCACCCACCTCCTCTTCCTCCTCAGACTTCTTTTGTATTACAGACACTCTCTACTTGCCTGAGTTTGTATGAATCATTGTTTCACATTGAGCCTGAGCTGCCCATAACTCTGACTGCTTTGCTTTCACTGCTCAGCTCCATCCTGACCCACAGCATGAAAGGAAATCTGCTTTGGAAACAGCAAAGCGAACAAGTCTACTCTTGTTACTCTTGTTTCCTGGCTGCTGCTGAGCAAATGTGACACCCTTCCAAAAATCTGCATCCCAAATGATGCTCAGGAGCCCAAGTGAAGCTTTTAAACACTTTGTTTTGGAAAGGAGATCTCTCCACCAGCTCCGGAGGAAGTACATAATGTGAGGGTTGACCGCTGTCAGACGTCAGTCCCGGCTGATGGGAGGCTGAGTAAATCATGGAATCATAGAATCTTAGAATTGCTTAGGTTGGAAATGACCTTTAAGATCATCAAGTCCAATCGTTAACCCAGCATGGCCAAGTCCACCACTAAACCATGTCCCTAAGCATCACATCTACACGTCTTGTAAATACCTCCAGGGATGGTGACTCCACCACTTCCCTGGGTAGCCTGGTCCAGTGCTTGACAACCCTTTTGGTGAAGAAATTCTTTCTAATGTCCCATCTAAACCTCCGCTGGGGCAACTTGAGGCCATTTCCTCTTGTCCTATCGCTTGTTACACAGGAGATGAGACCAACCCCCACCTCGCTACAACCTCCTTTCAGGTCGTTGTAGAGGGCAATCAGGTCTCCCCTCAGCCTCCTCTTCTCCAGGCTAAACAACCCCAGCTCCCTTAGCGGCTCGCCATCAGACTTGTTCTCCAGGCTCTTCACCACCTTCGTTGCCCCTCTCTGGACTTGCTCCCGCCCTTCAAAGTCT
>NW_009606797.1:251-21642 GCF_000690535.1 Cariama cristata | reverse complement strand
CCAGCCTGTCCAGATCCCTCTTAGAGCCTTCTTGAGCCTAAATGGTTCAACTGGTGTCACAGATTTGTTGAGGTTGTCAGTGTCCACTGGTGGGATAACTCAATTTTTAAGACTTTAAAACTTATTTTTTCATTCTGGTTCCTTGACAGAGAAGGTCTGGCAGAAGTGAGGTGGGCAGTGAGGTGATAAGGTCCTTCAGCTGCAGCTGTCTCAACAAGCCCTCAGGGATGGTCACAGGCTATCATCAGTGTCCTCTTTATTTTGGCTAGGTTCACAGGCCACCCCTCATTAAGCCTTGATTTTGGCACCTGTAATAAATGAGCCACATTCATCCTTTTGGAAACCTAGGGAAACTCCCAGAGCTGCGGCAGACATTAAATTTGATCCAGTATGTTACAGGAGGAAGCTGAAAAGTGTACTTGTGCCTTAAAAGACAATAAAATACCTTTTGGGGAGGCTTTCTGTTTTGTAATCAAGTGGACGAGAGGGGTCAGAGAGCTCCTGGCGCCTGTGAAGTATTCTGGCCTTCAGCTTGATGTTGGTTGTTAAAAATATTTTCACAGATGTATTAATACGACCAGACTGGATTGCATCTGAGCTGAACATTGTGAGCCTAAGGCAGGACATAAATATAGAAGCAAAACAGCCTGACATAAGAGTCATCTGTCCTCTTCTACACAAGAAGTGAAGGAGAAAGAGAGGGAACCTATTCTGTTGCAATTTTTTAGGTGCTTCCAGGCCTTAGCCTGAGCCTCAGAGAGTGCCTGCACGGGGGTCCTGGGGCACAGAAGACCCCCCATATCCCTCGCTCAGCCCCTAGCATGCTGTGCCACAGGACTGCGCACTCAGCACATTTTTAACCTGGGGTTAGATTTGCCTAGACAAGGTCTGCAATCAGGAATGATGATTTGTTTGATGTGTTTGCCTAACAGGATTACCCTTATCATAATGATATAGCAACCTGGCCTTGGCAGAGCAAACCCCAAGGGCTCGCGGAGTCAAACCCTCGCCTCCCTTGCCCCAAATATGCACAGCGTAGCTTGCCTTTTACCGTGCAATATCCAGCTGGTGGTTCAGCTGGCATTCAGTGCTCTGCTTTTGGAAAGAGCAATTGTGCCATGTACCACTGCCTGCTGTCATCACGCTTCCACACCTGGAAAAAAAAACACAATAATATTCAAAGGTTAGAAAAACGATGCAGTGTTTTACAATTAGAGAACACGATGCCTTCCCTGTTGGGAATTGCTCTGGGCAAGTGCCTGATTGAATTCAGTGTGAATTTGTTGCCCTCTGGGTCCCCAAGACTAGGTAATGAACCAACAAGTTGCCTGCTGTTTGTGTCGTATATCGTGAGCATGCCTAAAATCATTACAAAAGCATCTGTTTGTCTATAACAGTGTATCTGTGATTATTAAAGTTTGCTGACTTAGAAGACTCGAGGAAGTTGTAGGATGAAAGCTCCATTTTCCTGCAGGTAAGTAGGATAAAGGCTTTGCTAAAGCAGAGCCTGACTCCACTGGTGATTGGCACCCAGGCTTGTCCACCCCAGTTTCTGGCCAGGGTTGGGGTGCACCTCTTTGCTCTGTGGTGGTGTCATTTTAACCCCAGCACTCCTCAGGCCAGCTGACAGGAGCCTGGCCTTACCAGCTCCCTGGGCTATTTGTGGAAGCAGAACCTGCCGATCGCTATTTGCCGGTTCCAAAGCAAGCAGGATCCTCTATTTATAATGTGCTATAATTGGCTTGAATGAAACCTGTGGTTCTCCGGGCTTTAGGGCCCCAGGAGTGCTGGTGCAGCAGCACCCTAATTCCAGGGGATGCTGCCTGGGGTGCCAAGACAACTCTGCATAAAGCCGAGGGATGCGTAGGTACATAGTGTAAACCCTACGTTCACAGGCCCCTGGTTTCTGGAGCAGGCTGTACTTGTCAGGGCTGTGTAGATCCCCTCCTCTAGATGAGGTTTGGGGGGATGGAGCCTCTTTGGAGCAAGGCAGAGAGACAGCTTCCCGCTGTAGCAGCATCACCGTGGAGATGCTCAGGTTGCCTCAGGGACCGTTTCCCTAACCATCCTTCCCCCCCCCCCGCCCCCGACATCTATAGCTGGGATGTGAGCAGAGCTCTGTGACTCAGAGATAGCCTATTCAACCATCAGACCTAAACGATTTGAGTTCGCCTGTTATTGGTGTATATTTAATTTTGGTGGTGTGTGTGGCTGTTCGGACCCTGCTGTTCAGAGTGGAACTGTTCTGACCTTGTAGCTCATTGCAGGACAAACTCCTCCTATCTAAGACAAAGCAAAGCAGCCACCTCACTTTTCTTTAGAAGCGGGTACATATAGTATAATGCTTATCCAAGGGTTGTGTTTGATCTGGGTTTGCTGTAATAAATCCCTCTGCCATTTGAATCGTAAAACATGATAGATACAAGGCCAAGCAGAAAGATAAAAAAAAAAATTGACTAATGCTTTGCATGTCTTTGAGGACTTATTTTTATTCCCATTTGCTCTTGGCTGCCGCTGGGTGTGTTGAAATAACAAACAGGGATGAGGAAAGAGGGCAGCTCTGTCATGAGCTTCCTTTGGTGGGAAACGGCTGCACTACAGCAGTTAACTCTAACGGCAACTGCAGCCTCAATAGGCACATGTTCATTTGTTGCATTAATTTTTCTGAAAAAAATTGGATTCTCGGTCAAAAGCCTTTTTGCTGCAAAGTGGAGTTTAGAAAGAGTCTGTCTTTCCCTTTCGCTTTCTAAAAAAATAGTCGGAAGTCTTCTAGTGCTGCCTGAAGCTGCTCTGCTGCCAAGAAAACCTCCTGGGTCTGGTGATGAGGCCTCTGTAATATTTCCGGTTTCTCTGTAATTATTTTCTAATTAAATTTTCAAATCCAAGTACAATCAGGAGGTTGGACCATAGCGAGTTCACAGTAGGGTTTTTCAGTTTGCTCCTTCTTTTTCTAAATCAGTAGCTATCCCCTATGCAGAGGTGGCAAGATAATTTTGTGCATATAAAGGCTCCTAAAATCAGGGTGGCAATGCATTTTACCTGCCAGATTCAGCAGAAGCATAATTTTATGCAGTTCTCCATTTGGAAGCATTGCTTTTGCTCTGAAATTATTTCAACTGCCTGATCAGATTTGGCCATTAGTATGTCTTTTCATGGCTTATTAAGTGGCTGAGGGATTAGGGTGCATCTCCCCTCACCAGGATTTCCCTCTGCTCCTGCACATGCAATTTAGGGAAATGGGAGGGCTGATGTTTCCAAAGTGTTGCCAGAATTTTATGATGCCTCCAGCCCAGAAAATAGAAATAAAAAAGGGCTAAAAAGATGATGTAAAGTAACGGGGAAATGAGATGCATGACAAAAACAAGCCAGGTATAAATAGTGAGGCTGGTATAAATAGTGAGGCTGAGAAACACCCGAGCCCAGCTGCTAAGCACGGCCGAAAGGTCGGCTTGTTCCCTGCCACCGCCTGGGCCATGCAGGGCCCCCCGTGGGCTGCTCCCCTTCGGCTCTGCTCCCTGGACCTCTCCTGTAGCCAGGGACTGGGATTGGGATGGCTCACCGGGCTCACCATCGCCTTCCCTCTTGGCAGTGCAGCTGCCCACGGTGCAGCTGGAGCAGCAGCTGCCACTGACATGAACAGTGTGTTTGGAGCACATGTGGGTTTTTTATTGCAGAAGGATGTGACGTACACTCAGACAAGGTCTTGGGCTTCTTCAGGCCTTTTCCCAGAGTCTGGTGCTGCTGGGGCCATGGAGCATGGCATGGTGCGGAGGCTGGGCAGGGCCGGTGCCCATGACAACCATGCAGCCCATCTGCATACCCCGTCGATGTGGTCCGTCGCAGACAAGGGTTGTTTGATGGGCTCTTGGGAGTGATGCCGTTTAGCATCTCACCCGGAGCTGGGTATGGCAGCATCTCCTGAAGTGCCTGACAAAGCAGGTGGGAATTTCACTTCTTCAATAAAACAGGAATTTTTACTAAATCCAATAGGAAAGCAGGTAACACAAGCAGGAGGAAAGGTCTATGCATGGCGAGTTACATCTCCAGGGGCTGGAAATGTGTATAAATAATGAAACTTTCCAGAGTTTTATAGCTCATTCTAAGAAATGTTGCAGGAGATAGAAAAAATACTCAGGCTCCCCTGTTCACATCTCTGCTTTGTTCTGCCAGCCTTTAGCCCCACTCTTATGCCCCCAAACCAGGGATGACAGAATAAGAAGCGCCTGTGTCCCAGTTTGCAGCCAGGTGTTTCAGCTTCAGCTACTGAGGCAAGCAGGTCTGGGCTAAGGTATCAGTGTAGGTGATAAAGGGCTGTAGGTCTTGGAGTAATGCCTGTGCTTGGGAGAGGTAATGCCATTGGGACAGGTTGGGTTGGGTTGGGTTTTTTAAATGGTGCCAGCATTTGAGATCCGTTATACTTGTGATTGGGTTTAAGATCACAAGAAATGTAAGGTTTTGTATCAGTTTACCCTGGAAATCTTGCTGCTGTCTCTGACGCACAAGTACTCCTGGAGACAGGCTGCTCTTGCAATTCATGTGTCCTGTGAAGCAGAAAGAAAAACATTTTGGCCAGGGTTCAAGCACCTTTCTCTGTTGTCCTGGTGATAAGCGCCTAGTAAGAGCTGAAGGTCTTTGCTTGCTTGTATAGAATAAAAGCAGCTTTTCCTAAGTTGCTGCTGGCATCCATGGGGTCTCCAAGGGTGCTGGTCTGTTGTTCCCAGTGCCCGGCCTGTTCTGGGCGAGTAAGACAAGGTTGTGCTGTGTGGGTTGTAGTTTGTCCTGCATCAGAGGTGAGCTTCCAGGTTTTCAGTCTCTGGCGTGCTGCAGTGGCTACATCACGGCAAGCATTTGGGGTAAGCTGGATGCTCCCTCCAAGGGGCTGGGGCTTCGTGGAAGAACTGTGGGATGGTGGCACATGGAAGTGGTCCCTGGAAGCAAGCCAAGCATGGCTGCTATTTTAGCACCATCATTAGGTTTCAGAGTTGACAGGCTGTGGAGATGTAAAGGCAAGGCAAGCCTTCTTGGTGCTGCTGCTTCAGCTTTTTGTCATCTGGGGAAGATGGGACTGGTTCTCTGATGTTTGGGTTGTACTCTCAAAGACCAAGTGTACCTGAGGGCTGGATTTTTTTAGCAGGAGTGTAAGGATGGCGGTGTGGGGAGAGGTGAGGCGAGTTCAGAGCAGCAGGGTGCAACATTCAGGCTTGCCTTTGGGGCTCTGGTGGGCTGAACCAGATGCCAGGAGCTGAACTCCTCGGGTCACCTACAGCGGGGAGGATGAAGCTGCATCCACTCTGCCTTCCAGCCCCTGCTCTCGTGGGGCTTCCCCTGCTCCGTCTGCCTGACGCTGTGGGTGACTTCCCACAGCTGGAGCCCCAACTGCTTTTGTTTCTGCAAAGGCCTGTTAGTGATTTCCCACTTATAAACAAACATTTTAGAGATACTGGAAAAGCTGAGCCACCAAAAGGACCAAGCTCTGTTGCTTTTAAAGTAGCTCGTTCATCAGTGAGTTTTATTGTGCAACAGCTCAGCCACTGATGAATTGAAACCACCCTCTGCTTGTTGTACAGGGAACAGAAAAATGTGCTTCTTGCTCAGGCTGGTCTTTCAATCTTCAGTTTGACTTCCATTTTAAAAGTTGTAGATGAGGTGGCTTTGTTCTGAGATTCTTAATTTTTTTTTATTTTACAATTAAAAAAAGCTGGTTTTTATTTTAATTTACTTTTTAGTTTATTTTTCCCCTTTCTTTTGCAGTGAGGCTTGCATTTGTCTCACTGATTTTCCGCTGATGAGCCCACGCTGAGACTTTTCATTCTTCCTTACATCCAGAGGTTTCCCCAGGTTTCTCTGAGGACACTTGCATTGGTAGGGCAACGGGGATCTGAGGCGTGGTTGTTGCTGCAAACAAAAGGCAAACAATTAAAATCAATCCTTCATAAAGGAGGAATCTGCTCACCCGTGTTTAACTGCTGTCTGGCTTCAGCACTTTTCTAACCTTCATTTCCACTGTGTGACCTGCCCGTAGGTGTGGGCTCACACATTCCTCCTGCTAACCCGGGCAGGGCACTGGGTGCCTGGTGTGTGGTTCCACACTGGCATGTTTCTTGAAAATCTGATGTAACTGAGGGTACGCACAGCTTGGGGCTGAATTATTGCCGAGTCTCCTGGAGCATTACTGAGCAGTACTGGAAATGGCCCTGCAGAACAAGACCCTTGCAAATGATCAGCCAGCCCCTTCCTTGAAGAGCTCCTTGGGAGAAAGTGTTTGTAGGGCTTAAAGGGGAAAATTGCTTCACCAAAAAAATCCCACAAAGAGGGCCAAGTATTCAAAAAACAGTGGGAAGTGTTTAAATCAATTTTTTAACAGCATATTGCACATTTTATTTAAGAGATTTATTCCTGACTCATTAAAAAACCCAGAAGACCCTAACTTAATTATTTACCTAAATGCGGTATCACGAGCAGCAGAGGCTGCAAGTGTGAAGGAGGCAGAGCTGAGAGCTGTGGTACCGAGCTGGAGCTCCTGGGTCTCACCTCTCGGCCGGTCCCGCAGCCCCCAGCCCCGCTCTGCCCATGACCCCTGTGCTGGCACGGGAGCCCGGGTGGGCAGCAGAGCTCCTGCCCGCTGCCAGCCTCGTACAGACGGCCTGGCGAGTGCTTGCTGCTGATGCTACCTCCGTCAAACCCTTGATAAATCTAACCCAAAACGAAGTGCGTTTGGCTGCTGGGGATAGACTTGCTGTCAATTTTTTTTTTTCTCAGCTCAGTGGAGTTTCACCCTGAGATCTCCATCAATGAAGAGATGCTCAGTGTCGCTCTGTCCTGCCTTAGGTCCCCATCCCGGGAGGAGTGTGCAGCATCCCCAGGCTGGCCCTGAGGGACATTTGGCCTCCGATGGCCGCTCAGAGCAGCGGCTTGGGACCTGGCTCAGCATTTATCTTAACTCCCACTGAAGGTGCTGGGGTTCGCTTCAAAGCTCAGTGTGGGCCAAGTGGTCTCTGAACTACTTGACTGCCGGTGTGAAGAGTGTGTCGCTCTGTTACACCAACCTTTTAGGTTCTCTCCAGTTTGCTGTGCTTTGTTAGGAGCTGGAAAATGACATTTTTCTGCTGGACTTCCCCCTCTGCAGCGATGACCTGGCTCTGTGTCCGTGCGACGAATTCAGGTGTTCAGTTTGGGTATCTCCAGTGACACGAGTCAGGCACAAAACTCACATGATCTGAGAGAAGCAAAATAATAATTCTAGGTACCTTACCCCAAATGTCAGGTTCTTTCTGTCCTTTTTTTTTTTTTTTTTCATTATTTTATTTCTATTTTTAGGTCTCTTTTTCCCAAGCTATTTCAAAGTAGGAAAACCTGAAGCTTGCTGTAATTAAACCAGGCCCGTGGTACAAATCACCGGGGCTCCAGGCAACCGGAGTTTCCTCCCGGCCGAGGCTGCCCCGGGCTGCCGGTTCCAACCCGCCGAGGGGGAGAAGGGGGGGCGTCAGCCAGAGGTTCCCCGTGCGGCACCGCTACGGCTACTGCAGGTGTAACAACGGCTGGGTCTCCTTTAGCGGTGTGGATTTTCGTGTTAAAAACCAAAAACAAGCCCCCCAAAAGGGCAGGAAAAAAGCAGCCTGCTCCGCTAAATCCAAAGTAAATTTTACCGACTTCAGCAAACGCAGATGGGGTTGTTAATGGCATGAAGGAATCGGCAATTATTGGCACTTTTCTTCTTCATGGGACCCAACTGGGAGAGTTTCCCAGAGAGATGTGTTAGGCCAAGGATTGTGGTATAACAACTAAATCCACAGATCAGCTCCAGAGGCAGTTTTGCTTCTCACCCGTGACCGGGTATGAACAAAAAAGGGGCTAAAATTTTACATGGTTCAAGGGACAGCTGAGAAAATTTGTGGGGAAACATGTTGAGGGATGCTAAGGCTACACCGCAGCCCTTGGACACACCTAAGAATCAAACTGTTGGAGGCAGTGGGGGTTTTTTTGGGGAAGCATTCTTGTCAGTTCTCTGTTCTTGTAGTACCTCTTCCTTCGGGTGCACCCGAGACCGACGGACCTTCGCGTGATCCAGCCCCACGGCTCTTGTTCTCTCATGGCCATCTGTGCCAGCGCTTCCCGAAGCAGTTTGGGCTTGCTGTTGTTGCAGACTCTTGCCAAATTTAGGCAAATGCAGCTGAACCTATTACACAGAGGTCACAGCTGAATGTGCTTTCCAGCTTTACCTGGTTAGATCCTTTTCCAAAGGAAAATTGAGCTTCTGAAGAACATGCTGGCCTTGTGCATCTCCTACACCAAGGTCTGCCCACCTTGTGCATCATTTACACCAAGGCCTGCCCATGTTTCGGGGGCATCTACCCCAGTATATTGTCCTGCCCCTTTTTAGGGATGCAGTGGGGCTTGGCCAGCAGTTGGCAGGGGCTCATAAAGTGGTTGGGGCACTTTGTCCCCCTCTAACACACCCATACAGACCCCCGGAGCTCTTAGCTGGCTGCTGGCACAGCCCTCAGTGTGACACAGCCTGTGTTTTCTCATGTGAAATTCAATAAATTCAGCATTTTCAGGGCCTTGGCATAATCAGGGTTTTCAATCTTCTCCTTCATTGCCTTCTAATATACCCTCCTAACAATTAACTCTGTGTGTTGGGAGAATGCCAAATGCATGGTAAAAGACTTTGTTTTTCTTTCCCATAATTAAATGTCACGTTCACTGCTGTCTCTCCCACTCGATTAAGTGTCCATGTATGGTCTAAAATGCTCTTTGGTGAATTAGCATAAGGTCTGTCAGGATTCAACCAATATTCTCCCTCCCACTGCATCTGTGCAGCTCACGAAGAGCAGTGTTGACCGGTGGCAGGGGTCTGGAAATGGGCTGTTCCCCTGGCCTTTTGTAGGGGGGACACACACGGGCTCAGGCTGGGGGGACCGCTGTGTGGCTGTGTGCCCACCTCCCCTCGCCGCCTGCCCAAAGCAGCTGTGCCTGGAGATGGAGCCCGTGACCATCCGCATGGCGTTGTGGCTGTGCCTGGCTCGCTCCTGCAGGAAACTTCTTGGATGTCAGAGGAAACTGCTTTTTTTACCGCAATTCTCTAAAAACCACTTGCAAAACCTCTCCCCAGTCTCCATCCGTGCTGCAGGCTAATTGGGGAAGCCAGCAGATAAAAGAGTCCTTTTTTTAATTACACCTGAAAACATACTGGAGAAATATTCCCCAAGCTGGACTCTGGCAACATCTAAAGCACTGGAAGTGATGGCAAAAAATACAGTAGGGTGTCACTGACTAAGAGTTGAGTTATGGGTGTGAGTTATGGGCTGGGAGGTGCAGTAGGTATGGTAACTCCCTACCAATTCAGGATGAGCTGGAAGTGAGATGATGGCTGGGGTCCTCAGCACAAGACGAGCAGTGTGGTTACCCCGACTGGCAGCCCTGTCCTGGGGAATGGCTCGTCCCTGCTTGGAGCATTTCCCCAAAAGGCATTCCCTGGAGCTAGTGCCCCTCTTACCACATCTCCCAGGGCTGCTCTGTGCCATCAAAGTCCAGATAGAGGGTGGTGCTATGTACCTGGGCAGTATGACGTTTCAAAGAGGCAGCATACTTCTACTCAACTTTTTGGCAGGGTCCCAGCTCCGGCCGGGAGCCTGTGCCTGTCTCCGTTACATCCTGCAGTGCCTAGCCCTGCTCTTTACTCTCCAAAATGTTCCTGGAGCCTTCTTCCCCCACTGTGCTCATCCATTTACTTGATTCTTTCATTTTCAAAATTCTTCAATTTTTACAACTTCAGTTTCATTACCAAGTTCAGAAGTAGTCTTTCTGACACGGGAGGATGCATCATTATAAGTTGGGACAAGACATAAGGCATAGTGGTGAGGCGAACCGGGCTGGCAGATAAACCTGGGATGTGGCTGCAGGTCCCAAGCCCTCCTTGCCTGGAGATACCTCTGAGGAGGGACCTTGCTGGGTGCCATCTCTGACCACTGCTATTTCCCCACCTCCTCCACATCCCTTTCTATGTCCTTTGGATAAACAGCTGCAAAAAGGGAGCCTTTGTTTCCAGCAGTGTTGGGGGAATGGCTCGTGGTGGTACAGATAACCCTGCCTGCAAACAAGCAGAGAGGCTGCAGTACAACCGGGAGGGTACACAATGAATTATTCACCAGCTGTTTCCTCTCCTTTCAAGATGTTTGCTGTAAAACCAGGAGCCAGAAGTGGTGCATGTGAGATGTGTAATCAACCACACAGAAGGAGTTTGAGCTTTTGGCTCGCTGGGTATGCAGTCCACCCTGGTCATGGGGACCTGGTTTGGGCAAATCTGTGTCTGGACCTCCACGGTGCTTGACCACGGGTGGCCCATGAATGTGTTTTCTTCACTCTCTGGATGCCTGCTGAAGACCTGAAAATTTGATTTACAGAAGTGCCAGGTGCCTGCATCTTTGATAGATGTTAGTAGGAGCGACGGTTTAAACGTACATACAGAGTCATGGTGCCATGCACCCTGATGGCTTGGGTCTTGGGGCTTTACACTTGAGCCACTGCAATTAATGGCTGTTCATAGCCTCTCCTTTGCATGCCCCAGTCCCTAGGGTGGGGATGGTGACAGCTCTCCACTCCTCTGGCTGCAGTTAAAGTAGATGCTCTCACGTTGGTGGAGTGCTGGCCTGCATCGGTGAGGAGCTCCAGAGAAAAGCCTGTGAGAAAAAAATACAGGTCTCCATGCCCGAGTCCAGCACGAAGGAAAAACGATGCCGAGCTCAGGCTGAGCAAGTACTGCTCAGTCTAAGGGCTCTCTGTATGTTTTTATTCCTACCTTTGGCTGAAAACTGTTGGCTAAGATGTGAATAAAAAGCATTGGGGTTTTTTTTTCTTTTCTTTTCTTCAATCTGGCTATTCAAACTGCAGTGAAAACTGTGGCCATTCTTTTCTTTTCTAACCTCTTACAAGCTCTCAATTTTAGCCTCCACTCCCCAGAGCCCACAAAATAAATGAGTAGAAACACTGTAAAAATGAACAAAATCCCAAAACATAGCCATTTCATATTCTGAGTGTCTTATTAAATGTATATTAAAAAAAATCCCTCTCCTTACATAAATATGTGATCGTTTATAAATCTGTAACTAATTTTAAGCTATTTGAAACAGCCTTATAGTAGCATGACCTTCTAGAAATAGAGCTTTACAACAGGGTACCAAATGACCACGCTAAAGGACAAGAACAGAGCAGATGTGAAATACCTGTATTATATTCAGAAAAGTTTTGCCTAGAAAACTTACAGGTTTACAAGAAAAAAAAAGGTTAAATTGTTCATTTATTTCATGTATTTGGCTTTAAATAATAAGAACATTTTCCTCCTAAGGGTTCAGAACCCTGCCATACCCAGGAACCGAGCACTCAGACCAGGAATCAGTTGGCTACACCACCTTCCTCTCCAGCCTTTCACCTTCTAGCAGCGGGTACCCCAGCCGGCTTTCTGCCAACACCTCCGCCTTTACAGAGCAACAGCAGAGACCTGAGAGAGGTTACTGGAAAAGGACAGTGTCCTCTTGTACCGCCTCATCTATTCGCGTAACAGCTACCTCGGAGCTGGAAAGCAAGGTCTTTTGTGCCTACAGTTTCAGGGGAAACTCATGGCATGGGGGGGAATAGAGGAGTGGGCATAAAAACGCATGGACAAGCACATTGCATTTCTGTTCCGTGTGCTGAATAGTGATGCACAGTGTGTTGAAAACCTGGCCTGTGCAGCCAAATCTTACCTGATCCTCTGGCCCTTCTGGATGCAGGTGGTGAGAAGTGCTTCCCAACCTCCCAGTTCGCCTGCTGACAAAGTCTAGGCATGAAGTTGAGACTGGTCCAGCCATTCCCCAGCCCTGGCCAGGTCCTATTCCAAGGTAAGAAGAGCAAGGTTAAGTTCTGGATCCTCCTTCACCATTGCCCCCAGGACACGAGCATCCTTCACTGGTGCCCTCCTGCTCCCAAGTGTACCTTTGTCATTAAACCAGAGAGTGGCTCCTGGCTTTCCCTCAGTCTGTTTGGGAAAAGAGGAAAAAAGAAGCCTGTCTCCCAAGCGAAGCTGGAAACAGCTGGCATGGTAAGAGGAAAATCCAGCCCTGCCCTTTCTATGCCTGGGCTCTGGCACCCATTCCCTCTGCAAGTGCCTTGGAGGGGGGTTAAAATGTTGCTGCCCCTTTGGTGGAGACAGAGCTGGCCCCAAAGTGGGGCTGAGCTCGTGCTGCTGCTGCTGATGGTGGGTACATGACGACAGCTGACATGATTACGTTCCCGGCAGTGGGTATAGGAAAGTGTTGCCAGATGATGAGACCTCACACAGTCTCAGGGATGCTTTTAGATTCGTCTATTAATAACTCCCTATAGTTTTCATTTCTGGGAACAGAAATATATATCCCCAAACGCTCCTGATATTGTCACAGGCCTGATCAGGCTAGGAGTCAGTAAATTGGTGACTGATTTCAATTCTGTCCGACGTAAAGCTTTGTGATTGCTTGGCATGGCCAGAGCCACCCTGGCCTTGCTCCTATGCCAAAATCCTGGGTGTGTGCGCTCATTACAGTGACAGGCTGGGAACAAAGCTCAGGAGAAAAGCTGCAGGAACTGGGCCAGTCCTGGAGCAGGCTGGCATGACTTCAGCTGATTTCAATGTGAATTACACCCATTTAGGCCAGGCCTGGAATTTGCCCCTGGCATGAGCTGGCTGCTGGCAGCTTCAATAAACCAAGTCGTTTGTGCCCCAAAATGCTGTTTGGGGGAAAAGAGCTGAGCAAAAGCAGATCGTGGTGCCAGCCTCAGCTGTGATTTTGCCTATGAAAAATGTGACTAATATAAGCAATTCTATTTTCTTGTGATCTAATGTAGATTTTAACTTTTGTTAAAAACGAAAGCAGTTAATGAGCGCATACAAATATGTGCGCACGGGATGCAAACACACACACTCCCACCCATGAACACACGCTCTAAACACTGGCTGATTCTAGTATAAGGGTTTTGTTTCTGGATGTAAACTTCCTCCAGATTCAGTACTTCGGAGTGGAGAATTTGTCTTGCTGGACACAGGCCTGCCGAGATGCTCAGTGCAAATGTTGGATTTGATCTGGTTGCTGCCAGTTTCTTGGATGATTTGGGATCTGGGCTTTGTCACGTAGTCCTGTCTCTGACCCCAAAGTCTCTTTGGGCTCTAGGCTACCTGAGCTGCTGGTTTTGGGGTACATAGGTACGGTGGTGGGGGCCCCCCAGACTGGAGACAGGCGTTTCCATTTCCCTCAAGGGTCACGCTGCGGTGGTTTTTAGCTGTTGGGTGACTGAAATTAAAGCGTTCGACCTAGTGGCAGCATAGGAGGGACATCAGCGACCTCCACTGATGAGAACACGCGTGCACATGTGCGTGTAACACCAAATACAGCGTGACGTCTATCAAGAAGATATTTGCAGGTGACAAATTAAGATGTGCTGAGACAGGAGGTGCCCCGGTCCCTCCGCAGCTGGCAGGACCATGTCCCTGTGCCCAGCGCTGCCTCTCCATCCTCTGGCAATGGGAAAATCACCCAGGGCGAGCTGCCACCTCCCTGCCAGCTCAGCGTGGCTCTGCCAGCTTCAAATATCACCCTGTTACAAATGCAGCTCTTCCTGGGACCAAAGAGAGCAACCGGCATTGAAAAAGACTTATCAGAGCTTTGACCCTGCCCGGGGCAGGACGGCCACCCACCGGAGAGACAGAGGACACAGCCAGGCCCTGCAAAGGTCACGCTTCGCTCCAGGAGCAAATGACAGCTCTGGGCACTCTCCAGCCACTTTAAAAAGTCTTAATACTTTTAAGTCCCACGTTTGGGCTAAGGTAAAACAGATCGCAATTTAGGGAGTCCGTATTCTAGTCACTCACGTGAGAATTATTTTAGGACAAAGAACAGTGGCATTTGCAGTCTGGTGCGACACTCTTTGCAAGTATTAATTTGGTCTTGTTGCTGGGGGGACTTTATGGAGAAAGGAATGGTGAGAAGAGAAACAATATGAAGAAAGTGGAGAAGGAAACTGGAAAGCAAAGGTCTTGTCTCCCCATGCGTGTTAGAACCAGCATCCTGTCTGGAGATGGTCTTCACCAGTGGTGGTGAAATGTCCTTCTCTAGATATCCACACCTGAGCACAGAAGGGGTGAGAAGAGCAGTTTTGGCCCCCAAAATGCAGAAATAGGAGGGTAGTATTATGCTTTCCTGCAACAATGTGTGGCAGCCACCTGGCCTCATGTGGAGTCACCCAAAAGCCTGATGCAGTGAAGAGCAAAATGTGGCCGTAGCTTATCGAGCTGGGGAGGGCATGAAGTCAACTAATTTGGTAACGGCATGTTTGTGTTGTGTAATCCCGTGTTAGTCTTTAACATGCTAAATCAGGAGTGAAATCAAGATTTTTCTCACCGCTGGATTTAGTTCAGCCTTTCCAAATGGGATAACACAGCGGAGTGCCACATTCATTGAAGTTGTTATATTTCATCCCGTTTGATTTCTTAGTTTGTCTTGAACAGCCAAGGACTTTCCAATAAAATAGCTTTGTACTCTGCAGGCTGCTCAGAGCAGGTCATATTAATGAACTGTGGATAATGTTTCAGAGAGCATCTCAGAAATGAGAGGGCGTAC
The DNA here is from genome assembly GCF_000690535.1 of Cariama cristata. Taxonomy (NCBI): domain Eukaryota; kingdom Metazoa; phylum Chordata; class Aves; order Cariamiformes; family Cariamidae; genus Cariama; species Cariama cristata. The sequence continues at coordinate 7,015 of NW_009606797.1, read as the reverse complement.
CTCAAACCCAGGCTGCAAGCCCTTGGGCTACTGCATGCCAGGCTTCCTATTCTAGCACTGGTTTTCCTCAGCAGGACCGAGGCTGTATGAAACAAGGGATCAGTGAGATTACTGCATGGCTGGGCTCTGCTTTTAGGGGCCAAGAAACTCCATTAAAGAATTAGGGCCAGTTGCAGGGCAGAATGTGCACTGTGCTGAACTGGGTGGCACTGGTTTGAGGCTACTGGTACGCAGGGAAGAGTGGGAGATAGTGTTTCCTAATGTTCGGTCCCCATATGCAAAGGCTGTCACAGGATGCATGACTCATACTTAATGGGCCTTCCACTGTTTTTGTTACTGTTGCTGTCCCGAATGGCCTGGGAAGGGCTCATCAGGAGAGGTCCCATGGTGGGAAGTCCATGCACAGCGGGGCTGGAGGGAGGCCGCTCCTCGGGGACGGGAGCAGGCTCAGGGGCCATGTCCACCCTTGCCTGCCTCTGCCTGACGTGGTGCAGGAGGCATCCTTTCCCTGAGGTGGGAGAAAGGCACGTGTGCATTGGGAGAACTTTTTGGGGAATCCTTTGCCATTGGGGAAATCCCCCTGGTTTCCACCAGCCGGGTGCGGGATAGCCTTGGTAGCAAATGAGGACTTCCCAGCCTGTTCCTTCAGATGGGCCGGATGGAGGCATCCTGTGTGCAGTGCTGCGAAATCGGATCTGTTTTTTTTCTGTGACACAGATCTCATTTTACCTGCCTCTTTCCTACCCACCAGCAGCTCAAGGAGCCAGCTGTGTCTTACATTGAACCCTTGCTTGAAGTCAGCGGTGGTTCCGCAGTTTTCAGCCGCAGATCTGAGTGCACTGATGACTAACAGCTTCCAAGGACCCCTCCACGCATGCTGTCTTCTCTGTCCCTTGTGAAACAGAGGTATGAACACAGAAGGAAATCGAGTAAGTGACAACGATGACAGAGTCCGTCACAAACTGAATGAATCAGCAGACACCCTGTCTTCAGTTATTTATGTTCAATAACCCAAATCTTCAGGGTCGAATTTTTCTTGTTCAGTTCCCATCAGGTGCTCAAATCACATACGATATTTTGCAAATACAGGTTTCCACCTCATGTGTAAAAATGGTGACATGAATAGTTTTAGCACAGCTGATTCTTGTAATACTCTTCTGGTTTCAAATATTCAAGGATCCTTTTAGAGACTCAGGTCCTTGTTCCTGGTATTAGAGTCAAACCTTAGCTTTTATTTTATTTTAAATTCTACTCCAGCTCTCAACTTCTAGCTTATAATTTTGACCTAGAAAGGCTTAGGAAAATGAAGAAATTAAAAGACACTCTCAAATGCATTGTTTTTAAGATAACTGGTGATTTTTACATTAGATCATTTGAGCCTGGTGTTATCTTTAAGTGCTGGAATCACAGCTGATAATTTCAAAAATAGGGTGTTCAAGATAAGGTCCCTTTTAAACAAATACTACATAAGGAGCTGACCAATATTAAAATATCTTGAAAAAATCTGTGGCACAAAGAAAAATGGGTGGTGTGAGTGCAACCTAGCATGGTTTCTGCCTGGTTCTGTAGGATGCTGGGTGGGTGCAGACCCAGACCCAGACCCAGACCCAGACCCCGACCCAGACCCCGACCCCGACCCCGACCCTGACCCTGACCCTGACCCTGACCCTGACCCTGACCCAGTGCAGCTCACTTGCCTCCGACCTCTTGTACACCATCAGTGCCCAGATACCCACAGAGACCACCTGGATTGCTAAACCCCTCACCAGGTGGGTGGTTAAAGCTTTCATTTAGACAGAAAAAACCCCTTAACAACCTACAGCTCCTACAGATTGGCCTTCAGGTGATTGCTGTTAGCTATTCAAACGGGCTATAGAAGAAACCTAGGAGCAGGAGAAGTTTTAATTTGGGAATTCTGGAGAGAAGGTGTTGCCTTGGGTCATTGCTCTTTGCTGGTATGTTTGGTAGTAGTGTGGGAGTCCTGGGATTTGGGCTGGAGGGAAGCTTGTTTTGTTAATTTTTTTTACCAGTGGTGCCTACAAGGAGCCTTCCTCTGCCTTGGAAGATGAAGGTGGGCTCCTCCCTCCCTGGGGTGTGTAAGAGCTGGGCTGGGAGCTGATGAAGCTTGTGTGTGTTTTGGAGGATGGAGAAGTGGAGCCTGTGTGATGTTCAAGGGTTGGAGGGCTCTGTGTACCTTAGTGAAGGTGAGTTCAGTGTGGGCTGCTCCATGGTATGGGAAAACCTATTGTCCATCTAAGTTATTCAGAGCTGGGACCCAAGGAGCAGGGTGGTCGGTGTGTGTGTGTGTGTGGGGGCAGGCCAGTTTGCAGTGTGAGGCTGGAGGAAGGCATATCTGCAGGCAGCTGGCCACAGAGGGCATCTCCCAAAGGTGTGTCGTCCCCCCACCCAATAACTAGTCAGTGCTTCCATGGTGCTGGTGATGCAGGTGGGAGCAGCAGTTGCTGTGCTGGCTCTGAGTCTCCCTGGCCAAAGTAATGATTTCTGTCAGAAGTACTGTCTTGCCGCTTCGGATGTGTCACTTTTAGGCTGATTTGTGGCTGGGTCTGGCCCTTCCAACAGTGGCTGAACATTAACAGCTGAAGGCTTAACAGTAATATGCTTAGTGTAATAAGATTTATTATTTTAAATGCCTGATTAAGAGCCCTAGGGACCAGAATCCTCCCTCTTGCAGGGGTACCAGCAAGTGCCCTGGCACCAGTGGGTGAGGTTTCCTCTTCTCCAGCAGCTACCGGTGTTGTACTCCTCGCTCCCATGTCCAGCCTGCTTTTAGGTGTAAAAAGGCATTTTGTTCTGTTCCTACCACCCTTCGCTCCTGGTGCTGGTTGCATCAGGGGCTCCTCTGCTGTGGGTTTCTGCTCTTGGAGCTGGGTGGCCATCACTGAGTTGCTTCATCCTGGCTGGGAAAGGGGCTGTAGGTGAGGGCACGTGTAACACGGGGCTCTGGGGCACAGACCTTTGCGTCTGAGCTGCTGCACTCACACAGGGAGGGGTGCTACCAAGTACCTGTGTGTTGCAAAATTAGCCTTACAGGTAATGGTGCTGTGTGCGACATGCTCCAGACAGGGGGAACGGGCTCAGAGCAAGATGGGAAGGAAAACATGTTTCGCCTTTTAGCAGCTTGGCCTTCAAGTTCCCAGACAAAATATAACGTTCAACTTGATGATAAAAGTATATTCTACTAAATGTCTTCAACCATATATTCAAACTGTACTGGAGACTCAGACTAGAAATTTAGAAGAGAATTAAATCTGAATATTAAATCAACGATTCCCTGGAGGGAAATTTTCTCAACTTGTCTGATTCTCCAAGGAGGTGGTATTCCCAAAGAACTAATTTTGTAACTAACGATCAGATGAAATAAGGCTCTATCGATGGTTTAGAAGACCTAACTTGGCACTAGTTGAATGCACATGGAATTTGTCATTAGAAATAATGAAAAAATTGTTTGAAACTTTTTCATTGAATGTGCATTTTTTTCATTGAAAATGCACTTCTAACTAAAACTACTTTTCCCTCAATCTGTGAGGTTGGTAAAAGACAATAATGCCCTCTGTAACCTGTATCGAAGGGGACACTACCCTTTTATAGCGTTCCTTTCATTTGAAGACCTCTTACAGAAGCCGATGGAAGTTGTCACTATGTGAGTGCGAGACAGAAAAGTTGCCAAATGTCTTGGAAACACAGGCAGCTACTTCTGGGAAAGTGAATGGCTAAGGGCTAACAGGAAGGCGAATGCTTGATTCCAAATTTAGATTTAATGTCCCAAATAGCATAAATCTGCTGAATTCCTTCTCTGTCTAGTCAGGCCTCTTAAATATTGCACTTGGGATGCCGTGTCTCAGGAATTTTGAAGGTAAATGCTGTCCCCATTTGGCACTAGCAGAATGGCTGAGCAGATCAGGGATTATTTATTCTTTATTATTAGCGTGTGTTGGAAAATATACTGATTTTTCAATGTGCTCTGCCCTGGGCAGTGGAGGAACACAGAGAGTCCAGCAGCTTTGGGCTGGGGTGGGTGAAGGAGTCAGGGAGAGACGGCTGGGGGAGGAGGGGGGATGCTGCTGGGGAGAGGTTGGTGCCATTCCTCTCATGGATGGACATTCCTGGGGGAGGAGAAGGGGCTCTGCCTTCCCCCTTGCTCAGCAGGAGTGGATGTGCTGGTCCGGCAGTATGGACCATTGGGTGCCTGTGATGGACTTGCCATGTGTGGGGCTGTCACCACACAGCCATGGTGTCTGTCATGGAGCAATGGTGGCTGAGGAACCAGAGGATCAAATGCCACTGCTTTTCCTTCAGTCCTTGGTGATGTGGTGTGATGCCATTCCCAAAAAGGAAGAGTTGTCCTGGGCCAGCCAAAGGACTGATGTTCAGTTCCCAACACAGCAAGGGAGCTGTTGGAAGTGGCAGTATGATTGAAATGAGCCACTGTCAGGTGGATGTTTGTTGGCTGATGACTGGGAGGACCTGGGTGGATGTGTGAGAAAGGGACAGCAGTAAAACTGGAAAAAGGGTGGGAAAGAGAAGGATCTGACTAACAGGCCTGTGTCTGAGGGGCTGTAGCCCGCTGCCTAGCAGAAGGGGATTGTGCACTTCAGTCCAGTGAGCTGCACAACATCTGCTCCCCTTTGAAATAAAAAGATGGATTAAGTCAAGGTCAGCAAGGCATACTATAGATGGCTTACTTATATTATATTCCTGCACCTATGTGTTGGCTGAGCAAAGATTGTTTAGCCTTGTGAACTATGCAGGTGTGCACAGGTACTCAGGAGAAATTATGGAAATGTTGATTGTTGGCAGAGCAGTATGAGAAGAAATATTGGGAAAAACTGAGTGCTGTTTGCCTCCATAGTTCTTCTCTCAGGAGGGACAGCCAGGCTGTTAACCACTGACCCAGGCTTGGAGGAAGGAGCACCTCCTGTATGCTGAACTCCTTATTCCCTTCCTTTTCTGCCCAGTCTTGGATGATTTTGGTGCTGCTCTGGGCATGCCCTGCAAGAGTTGGGTGTACCTTTGGTGACAGGACCTCACCTGCATGGCCGTCGCACCTGAGACATGGTTGTGAGGAGCACAGAAGGAGAAACCAAACCCCAGAAGCAGCTATGGACACCATTGCCTGACCCTCATTGAGTGTTGGTGGCATAGGGACACCAGAAACTCTTTCATGGAGGGATGTCTGCTGACTGGGAGGGTGTGAACCTTCCTGGTTGAGGGGGGTCAAGAGAGGGTGAAGATTTTTGCTGCTCTCTGCACATAGGTCCCCACCTCTGTGTCCTGCTGGGGTGCAATGATCTGCCCTGTATCCTGACGAGGTGCTGCTGTCCGGGAGACATAAGGATCCACACTCTTCAACCCACAAACCTGCTCTGCCCAGTGGTTGGTGATACCCAGAGTCACCCCAGGAAGAGTGTGGGGGATGTCCTTATGGGGTGGGGGTGGAATGAGTGCCCAAGGGGGACACCAGCCCCAGGAGGCTCCGGTCAGCATCTGAGCCCGGATGAGCTTCCCCTCAGCAAATGCTCACGCTGGATGATGCTGTGGTGCCGTCATGTGGTGGCAGCCGTCCAGCCCCGCAAACCACAAAGCAACAGAAACTTTAAACAGAAGTTGCTGAACAGCATCTAGGAGGAGGCCTGCAAAAGGCCAAAAGTACTCTGGTTGGGACTATCTGTCCAAGGCGAAGTGGGACAATGCCCCGATCCAATGTGGCGCCGAGCTCCTGTGTGGCTGGTGGCATCCTGGGGTGGGTGAAACCTGATGGGGACCACAGAGTGAGGCTGGTCTGTGCTGACCTGTGAGGCAGAAATTGCCGTTTCCTTTTAACTATTTTTAGGTGGAGGAGTGGCATGATAGCCCAATTCTTGTCTAATATGTGCTGGTTTTCCACCAAGCCCTGGCAAGGGTCTGGCTTGTCCTAGTGCAGTGGAAGAGCTGTCTCGATGTTGGCCTGACCTGCTGTGCCAAAGCTCTCAGAGTTATCGCAATGAGCATACCAGGTCTTGCACTGATCCTCCCTTACTGGATTTGGAGTCAAGTTGCCAAAGATAATCAACCCCTTGGGAAGGTGGGCAGCTTTTGTAGCAGTTGGTGATGCCTCTTGGGTTTTTTTGTGGCTCTTCTTGAAGCTTCTCCTGTGGCTCTGCCCTGAGGGAGCTGGTAGGGATTCACCCTGAAAGCCCTGCTGGGAAAAGGGGCTGCTCCAGCCTCCCTCAAGTTTTAGAGGGTGCCTGTGTCTCAGGACTGAACTGCGGCTTAAGGGCTTAGCCCCAGCCTTGGGGCATAGGGTGCCCTGTTTGTCACTGGCAAGGCCAGCAGCTCCCAGCTGTGCCACCCTTCCTTCAGAAGTGATGGGCTGCTGTCCTGATAGTTCACGGGTCCTGCAGGGTGCTTTGAAATCTTGTTGTAAGTGGAGATATTTGATCTCGTTTTTCTCGTCGGATGCCAGTGTGGGAGCGATGCAATTAGCCTGCTGGCAGGCTAGAGTAGCTCGCAGCGATTGCTTCTCCTAACCCACCACCTCAGTTGAATTGTTGGAGTGTTTCCCTCTCAAAGGCATCTGCATTTTGGAGAGTGGTAACTGTTTGCTGAAGTTCCTCCCTCCCAAGAGGAGAGACATCTCTTGTTGCTTGTTCGTACAAAGCCTGTGGATAACACAGGCTTCGGCCCTGGGTGCAAAGGGGAACCAGATGCTGTGTGAAAGGCCCTCGCCTTGGCTTGTGGGGTGGCTGTAAACTGCGCTCATCGGC